>NC_056741.1:1224319183-1224360648 GCF_019279795.1 Protopterus annectens | reverse complement strand
ACCTTTATCTGCACTTTTTTTCAAATAATACAATATTTAAATTGATTTAACTGTGTTGCATGATTATTAACTGAACTGGAAGTTTTGACTCTGCTCTTCAGTTAGTGCTGCTTGAATTTTATTATTTGTTAGTTATTGCAGGTGTGGGTGTAGCCACATTCTTTGATTTCCTGTCCTTGCCTATTTAAGTGGTACAGTTTGAAATATTTTCTGCTTAAAAACCTCAGCTTTGGCCAGCTAACATCTAGCTGTATTCAACTGGATGTATAAGAGAATTTAAGTACCTTTATCTGCACTTCTTTTCAAATAATACAGTATTTAAATTGATTTAATGGTGTTGCGTGATTATTAACTGAACTCTAAGTTTTGACTCTGCTCTTCAGTTACTACTGCTTGAATTTTATTATTTGTTAGTAATTGCAGGTGTGGGGGTAGCCACATTCTTTGATTTCCTGTCCTTGTCTATTTAAGTGGTACAGTTTGAAATATTTTCTGCTTAAAAACCTCTGCTTTGGCCGGCTAACATCTAGCTGTATTCAGCTGGACGTATAAGAGAATTTAAGTACCTTTATCTGCACTTTTTTCAAATAATACAGTATTTAAATTGATTTAACTGTGTTGCATGATTATTAACTGAACTGGAAGTTTTGACTCTGCTCTTCAGTTAGTGCTGCTTGAATTTTATTATTTGTTAATAATTGCAGGTGTGGGGGTAGCCACATTCTTTGATTTCCTGCCCTTGTCTATTTAAGTGGTGCAGTTTGAAATATTTTCTGCTTAAAAACCTCAGCTTTAGCCGGCTAACATTTAGCTGTAGTCAACTGGATGTGTAAGAGAATTTAAGTTCCTTTATCTGCACTTTTTTTTCAAATAATACAGTATTTAAATGGATTTAACTGTGTTGCATGATTATGAACTGAACTGGAAGTTTTGACTCTGCTGTTCAGTTAGTGCTGCTAGAATTTTATTATTTGTTTGTAATTGCAGGTGTGGGGGTAGCCACATTCTTTGATTTCCTGTCCTTGCCTATTTACGTGGTACAGTTTGAAATATTTTCTGCTTAAAAACCTCAGCTTTGGCCGGCTAATATCTAGCTGTATTCAACTGGACGTATAAGATAATTTAAGTACCTTTATCTGCACTTTTTTTCAAATAATACAGTGTTTAAATTGATTTAACTGTGTTGCATGATTATTAACTGAACTGGAAGTTTTGACTCTGCTCTTCAGTTAGTGCTGCTTGAATTTTATTATTTGTTAGTAGTTGCAGGTGTGGGGGTAGCCACATTCTTTGATTTCCTGTCCTTGCCTATTTAAGTGGTACAGTTTGAAATATTTTCTGCTTAAAAACCTCAGCTTTGGCCGGCTAACATCTAGCTGTATTCATCTGGACGTATAAGAGAATTTAAGTACCTTTATCTGCACTTCTTTTCAAATAATACAGTATTTAAATTGATTTAATGGTGTTGCATGATTATTAACTGAACTGGACGTTTTGACTCTGCTCTTCAGTTACTGCTGCTTGAATTTTATTATTTGTTAGTAATTGCAGATGTGGGGGTAGCCACATTCTTTGATTTCCTGTCCTTGCCTATTTAAGTGGTACAGTTTGAAATATTTTCTGCTTAAAACCTCAGCTTTGGCCGGCTAACATCTAGCTGTATTCAACTGGATGTGTAAGAGAATTTAAGTTCCTTTATCTGCACTTTTTTCAAATAATACAGTATTTAAATTGATTTAACTGTGTTGCATGATTATTAACTGAACTGGAAGTTTTGACTCTGCTCTTCAGTTAGTGCTGCTTGAATTTTATTATTTGTTAGTAATTGCAGGTGTGGGGTAGCCACATTCTTTGGTTTCCTGTCCTTGCCTATTTAAGTGGTACAGTTTGAAATATTTTCTGCTTAAAAACCTCAGCTTTGGCTGGCTAACATCTAGCTGTATTCAACTGGACATATAAGAGAATTTAAGTACCTTTATCTGCACTTTTTTCAAATAATACAGTATTTAAATTGATTTAACTGTGTTGCATGATTATTAACTGAACTGGAAGTTTTGACTCTGCTCTTCAGGTAGTGCTGCTTGAATTTTATTATTTGTTAGTAATTGCAGGTGTGGAGGTAGCCACAGTCTTTGATATCCTCTCCTTGCCTATTTAAGTGGTACATTTGGAATATTTTCTGCTTAAAACCTCATCTTTGGCTGGCTAACATCTAGCTGTATTCAACTGGATATATAAGAGAATTAAGTACCTTTAGCTGCACTTTTTTCAAATAATACAGTATTTAAATTGATTTAACTGTGTTGCATGATTATTAACTGAACTGTAAGTTTTGACTCTGCTCTTCAGGTAGGTTTCCCACCCACCCTCCCTGTTTTTATTTTGGTGTTAATCTTAGTGGCTTTGAAACTGCCCGCCTCTTTTGTAAATTTGCGTTTGGATACTCCTTCTGGGCCCATCTCATTTGCTCACTCAACTGAGTGCAGTGAGATCATATTCTGATTTCAGGCACTCCTACTGTGTACAAAGAGAGCATGTGGGAAAGAGAACAAAAACAAATTTTTAAGCTTGTTTCCTGCCTTTCCTGTTAAGTGGTCTAGACTGTTTGTAGGCTTCTGCACCCCCAAGCCCTTCTGTGTTGGAGGGAAGCCTTCTAGCTTACTTTTCTTTCTTATAACTAGCCAGTTTTCTTGTTTCAGCACTCAAATCTGTTTCTTTGAACTCAGCACTTGTTCAGAACTCATTGTAAGCACTACATAAGCTGCAAATTACTACAGCACTCAACTTTCCTCACTTGTCTAGTGGAAAGCAGTTTTTATTAATAAATAAGCACTTATCCAGGCCTGTCTAAGGGATAGCTCCCAGTTATTTATCCTGTCTACCTGATGAATCTGGGCATCTTGGGGCAATGCAGCAATTGCCTCATGTACACAGACAACCCTCTCCTCCTACCACCCAACACTACAACCTGTGAGAGATGCACTTATATAGCCAAACTGGAAGCAAAGCTCTCTTCACCCAAGACTGGACTAGACAGTCAAGAGGAAAAGGTAAACACTTGCACCACACCACACTCATCACATAGTCCCTCAAAACCTACACCACCAAAACACACACATAGAAACACAAAACACACACCTACATTCGCGGAGGCTCTCAATAAAACCTGCCCAAGCATCAGGGACATCCAAAGCATAAACGCAAGCAAACTCCACCCCCCAACACAACCCAAATGACACATAGCCCACAAACTCAGTGTGCCACTCAACCACAGACCATAAGGCATAACAACGTACCCAACACTCTAGTCATAGGTGACTCTATAGTAAGGCACACTGATGTTCCACTCACTAGACTAAACAAGGAGAAAGTTACTGTCAGCTGCCTGTCAGGTGCCAGGATCTGCCACATAATGCATGCACTCAGGTCACTCCACAATAAGTACAAATATGACACTGTCATTGTCCATGTTGGTGTGAACAACCTGAGACGTACCTCCCTGAACTACATGAAAAGAGACATGGAGGAGCTCTCCGATCTTGTATCCCAGGCAGGTATGACCGTAACTCTGAGTAGCATCTTGCCATCACCCAGAATGATACCACAGTACAAGGACAAAATGATTGACTTCAACAATGGGCTAAGCTTCTGGTGTCATTCTAAGGGGATCCAGTATTTGTCTGCCTGGGACGACATGATTGACAGTCCATGATGCTTTTCCAGAGATGGCCTGCACCTGTCACCCTTAGGATTCTGGATACTGGCTAAGGCTCTTGCCACCCCTATAGTGCCTTTTTTAGTCAAGGTTCAAATGACAAATTCACCACCGTAACAGGTACAAGCAAGCAAAATCTGAGGGTAATGCTACTCAATGCTAGAAGTCTAAACCTCAAAATGCACTCACTCGAGGCACTCCTTAAAATGGAGAACATTGACATCTGTGCAGTGACAGAGACCTGGTTCAAAGCTCCAGAGAGCACCCCTGCATTACCAGGCTTCAATTCATACCACGCCTTTCGGCCACCTAACCCAGAAAGAAGCACTAAAGGCGGAGGCGTGTCCATATTCATTAAGGATATCCACACCTCCAGGCTAGTTGCACAGCATAATGCATCCAAGATTATCCAAGTGCAACTAACTCTGGGCAAGACTGCAATCCAAATTGTAGCTTGCTACAGACCCCCCACCATGCCCCAGGATTCACACTCCTCATTTCTTGATACACTGGAAAGTATTAGCGTACAACCGAACACCCTAATAATGGGCGATTTCAACTACCCCACCATTAACTGGGAAAACTATTCATGTACCAACTCTTTTGCTCAACGTTTTCTAGAATTCATAAATTCCAACACCTTGGATCAACTTATTCACACCCCCACCAGGGGCAGCAATATTCTAGACCTGGTCATTACCAACATGGGAAACTGGTGTTCCACACCAGAGGTCAATTCCTCATTGGTCAGATCCGACCACAAGCTAATCAGCCTAGACATCCACATCCCACCCCCAACCCCAGTTAGGGAAACCATCGTAAAAAACTTCTCCAAAGCCAACTTCACACTTCTTAAGACAGAAGTGGCAAACTTCATGACACCCATGCAGATGGACAATAGAGGTATGACTGCCGAATCCTACACAGATGCACTTTATAAGCACTTAGACGAATGCATGGATCATGCTATACCTAATAGAACCAAGATGTTATCCTCCAAAAAAAAGGAAGCCAATCTGGTGGTCCTCTGCCATAAACAAACTCTACAACAGAAGAAAGAAACTGTTGCAAAAAAGAGTAAAATCCCATGACTGGAGGAACTCCCTGGTCAACCTCAGTAAGAAGCTGAGATCCCTCATAAAATCCTCCAAAGCTAGTTATGAAAACAAAATTGCCACTGACTCTAAAGACAACCACAAAGCATTCTATAGCTATGTCAAGAATCTAAATGGGAACACTCAGATCTGCTCTGAGTTAGAGCACAATGGCACTAAATATACAGAACCAACTGATATTGCCAGCATCCTAGCAGATAGGTTCAGTGCTAACTTTACCCCCTCTCACCCCCTAGAGGGCCCATCTCTATACTGGAAGAATGCAAAGTTCCTATAATCATGGCTGCACAGGTAAAAAACACACTCTCCAAAGCCAAGAACACAGCATCCATGGGACCTGACAATATCCCAGGCTGCGTTTTACACGAACTACAGAATGAACTGGCACCCTACCTAAGTACCATGTTCAATCATAGCCTCACCTCAGGCTTTGTACCCACTGAATGGCACACTGTGACGGTTATCCCATTCCACAAAGGGGGAGCCACGACGGACCCCGGGAACTACCACCCCATTAGCCTGACAAGCCTGGTCTGCAAGGTCATGGAACGTATCATCATGGAACGCATAAACAAAGACATTGGTAATCTCCAAACTCTGGACCCTACCCAGTTTGGATTTGTAAAAGGCAGATCATGTCTCCTAAACCTGATTGACTTCTTTGAAGCAGTCACCAAAGCCATAGAGGAGGATAAAATGGTTCACACAGCTTATCTAGATCTTGCCAAGGCTTTCGACACCATCCCCCACTCTGGAATTATAGATAAGCTCACTAAACTAGGTATAAATCCCTATGTCACAAGATGGGTTGCCAACTGGCTCATGGACAGAACCCACACTGTGAAAGTATCGGATTCCAAATCCGACATCAGACCAGTGACAAGTGGAGTACCACAGGGTTCAGTCCTGGGTCCTCTCCTGTTTGGTATCTACTTCTCTGAAGTGCAGGCCAACACAGAAGGTCTTTGGCTAACAAAGTTTGCAGATGACTGCAAACTAGGAGCCATAATCGAAACTCCTAACAATGTGGACAAACTACAAAAGGGCCTCACTGAGACAGATACCTGGTGTCAAAGCCATGGCCTGAAGCTCAATGCCAAAAAGTGTATAGTCATCCCTTTGGTAAAAATTCTGTACCCATGAACTACCACATAGCTGGTAGTCTACTTAATGCCGAAAATGTGATAAAAGACCTTGGGACACAGGTGGACAGTAGTCTCTTCTTTGATAATCATATCGCCACAGTGGTCAGGAAATCCTTCTACATGGCTCATCTCATCACAAAAGGATTCTCATCCAGAAAAAAAGAGGTCATTGTTCCCCTCTACTCATCACTCATTAGACCCATTATAGAGTACAACGCCCCTTTTGGTATGTACCTCACAAGACATCTACAACAACTGGAAAGACCACAGAAATACCTCACAAAGAGGATTACTGGCCTCAAACAGATGCCATATGTAGATCGTCTCAAAAAACTACAGCTTTACTCCATTGCATATCGCCTACTCAGGGGCGATCTCTGCCTAACATACAAAGCTATGTCAAACCCAGAGTTATTGGACATGCTCCACTTAAAGAAATCCCAGTCCCTCCGAGTTATACGCTCTAGGGACTTAAACCTTGTCACCACAATAAACAGAACATGCTGGAGGGATAGATTCCTGTCCCAGAGACTTCCCCTACTCTGGAACAGACTACCTATCTATGTCAAACAGAGCTCCTCATTAGCACTCTTCAAGAAAAATCTTGATGATTGGATGGGAAATGGGAAATTCACCCCGGGGATCACTTCTGTGGCTCTGCTCGACAGGGGCACAGGAAAATAATTTTCTTGGGTGACAAAAGCCAGGGTACATTTTTTGGCTAGGCTTGTATGGGCCCTAGGGCCTATAGCCTAGTACCTACCTATGAACCTATATATATATATATATATATATATATATATATATATATATATATATATATATATATATATATATGTTACAATTCATTACACTAGCGGGGCATTTGAACAATCTTATTTAGCCAATTCACAGTGAGAATGCAGAATTTTAATATATATATATATATATATATATATATATATATATATATATATATATATGGTCTATATTGCAACAATGAAAAATTAAAATATTGAGCACTCACATGAGCGAAAAATTAGAAATGTGAAATTGCTATTGTTGGGGGCTGTGCCCCCCACTAAATATATATTCCTGCGGTAGCATTGTCACCTCACAGTAAGACATTGTCCTGTTCAATTCTCAGCTAAAAAGTCTTCTGTGTGGAGACATGCATGAATGGGCGTACCTTCGTTGAAGGCTATGCGTCAGGGCTGGCAACTCTGTATGTAAAAATCTACTGCCAATCATTAGCGGACCGGAGTTTTGCTGTGGCGACCCCTAACCAGGAAAAGCCGAAAGATACAACTCCGAGATTGCACTACAGTGAGGAAAGGGCAAATATTCCAATCTTCACTGTACTGCGATCCAAAAAAACTAAATATCAAATTCCTGATTTTTCGCTCATGTGAGCGCTCGATATTTTAATTTTTCGTCATTCTAAAATAGACCCTGTATATGTGTGTGTGTGTGTGTGTGTGTGTGTGTGTGTGTGTGTGTGTGTGTGTGTGTGTGTGTGTGTGTGTGTGTGTTCAGACGATTCACGGTGAGAATACAGAATGTTAATGTTTGGATGCATTATCCAAGGGTATGGGAGGCCTAAGGTTCAGTTCCTTTAATTATTCTCTAAAGAAATGCACATTATAGAAACAAAGGAGAAGGTATGGTGCAGCGAGAAATTCACACAACTCAGGGAATGACTTGTTATATTAATCCATCATAACAAATTGTATCATGCATATAAGCCTAAAAAACAAAACCTACCATGAGGACGTATGCAAAAAGTGAATCTCATGTGTACCTTCCAGTTCTTTATTATATAAAATTGCTAGGCCAGTCTTTTTCATTACACCAAACATAACATAATGTTAAAAAGAGAGTTTTTTTTTTTCTACTGTCCTGTGGCATTTTTATTTGTATCTGTTCAAATAACAAAGCTGTGTTGCATATAAAGTCCTGGAGGGTATGTGCTTGATGCAATATCCAGATAATTAATTTACAAAAGAACAAGAATCGCAATTGCCTATGGTGAAAATGATGGGTCAAGTTTTCTGTAATGTTTTGTTTATGTACTGATAGCCACATTGCTGTTGCATGGCAGTAAAGACTCCACTTGTTTAAATCAGTGCTTAAAGAGACCTCTAAGCAGTGTGATGGCTCTTAATTCCTAGAAAGTACTTTATTTGGCATCAGTACCAAATAATATAGATATGTGTTTCTTTCCTCTTATAAAGAAGTTTATCATAAGCAATCAGATATGAGTTTGCAGAATTCTACATGGAGCTTACCACTCATTTCAGTGTCTCACTGAATGCCACTCTGGACTTGTCAAATGTGAGTTGTGTTATTCTTGAGAAGAGAATGCACACAGCACTGCTGAAGGGTGCAGAAACAAAAATACCCCACTGTAGGATATCTAGCTTAGAAATCATAATTCCTGCCTTACCATACTGGACAGGGCCAGAGAGGACACAACAAGGCATATTGGGCATATGGATACATGTACAGGCTGTGCACATGCTATAGCTGTGTCCTGCATGGAATGCAAGGTAACAGTACCGATGACCTATGCTACTGTCCATGCAGCTCTGTTCCCCCATAGATGCAACATCACCTAGTGTACTATACTTATAGGCAAAAGCAGGAAAAAAAACAATCCACTACCTGATATAGAGCATTACATGGCATTACAGACACCCTCCAGCTATACTGCCATGGTGGTATGAAGGGGCTGGGGTTCTCCCAGATACGAGATTGCAGTTCCTGCTTTTTTCCATCTCTCTCAGAATGGGTCAGGCAAGGTGCTTTTCATGTGGGAAAAGCATACAGTATTATATGGGAAGAGAATATTATCATTGCACTGCATTGCATATTGTATATAGGCTCAGGCTGCATGTCTTCTATGCCTTGTATCCTGTTTTCATTTTTCTACTACAGAATCTCAACCTATGCATTCAGCAGGTTCAGTAAAACCTTTATACTTCTCAGAGGATGGGAGATGACACCTTCTTATGCATCCTGATAAAGTAAATGAATATCCTTTCCATGTTAAACTTTTTTTTAGTTGTGACACTAAAGGTTACTGATTTTACTCAGACTAGATTTGTTCATTAAACCACTGTGTAAAATCAACAAACATAAATATACAATATAAGCAATAACTTAAAAACACAATTCTTATTTGACTAAGCTTGGCTCAGGACAAACAGGCTTCATAAAATGGGAACTACATAAGTGGGTCACATATATTTTTCTTACATGGGCTTCTACATCAACATTTATACCTTTTATGGATCATTACATTACAGCCATGTCATTTTGCATTTTAACACAGTGGTAGCTATGCCTAGTGAAGGTCGCAGTTCCATCAAGGTCTGTTAAAATGCAAGTATTTCTAATAATATTTCTGCTCACTTGGACATATTGCAGGCACACTGCATCTGCAGACAGTGGCTCTGTCAGTGAGAAATAGATATCACTTCTTATCTAACGAGGTAGAGAATATTCTTCAGGCAACAAACACTCTGTTTCAGGCTCTAGCAATTGCTGTCTCCATCACAGATCTGGTTCAGTTTTAAGTTTGTTGTGATGTTCCACATCAGTGAAACAAGTACTGAAACGCCACTTTCACAAAGTTTGTGGGAAAAGGCATGAAAAACATTATTGGCTTATCAGATAGTTCTGAGTAGTCTGAGGAAAACTTAGGCCAAAAGTTGCCAAGTATTACTTAAAGCACTCCTGCATAAAACATTCAGCTCGATTCCAGAAGGAGGTCTAGGTCTGCTGAGGTTAGACTTGGAATGACGGTTAGATGAATATACAAAATTTCACATCAAGATTATTATTGTACGTCCCTTCCCAATATGGGAGGTGAACATTATTAAGTGCTAAAGGGGGGGAGGCAAGAAGTTTTGAGTGTATACCTAAATGTGTGTATAGCTAGGCATCTTACAGTTTCCATGCTCACATGTCTGGCATTGTTCCTCTGTCATTATTAGGATTCATGGTGGATTTTTCTGTCCAACTGAATTTTCTGTCAGGCATAAAGTAGTACTCAGCAATGCTCATCAATAGCATTGGTGATTATAGGTGCCTTCCAAACAAGCAAGTATTGGTTTATTTATTTATTTAAGCTCTAAAGGTGCTTCTTGATAAAATATTTCAGATGGTTTGAAAGCTACATCTCTCCTGTGACAAGTCTGACAGATTTGCAAATAAGTTAGAATTAAGTGGTCAGTTTTTTTTGACCCACAGCTCTGTTCGTGTGATCATTGTGTCAGTTTTGCCCTACATACTATAAAGTAATTTATATTCATTGAAGGCTCATGCTGAGACTATTCAAGTGATCATAAATGTCTAACACATATTTCAGTATGCTAAGCTACTAAAAACACTGAAAACAATGCAAAAATTCCAAATTTGAATCAGGTATGTCTTCTCCACATCTAGTGGTAGAAATAACTGGGTGCCTTTCCATGGGACAATGATTACACATTAGTATTTGGAATTCAGAAGTAGTTGATGGAGAATGCTGCCCTTCTCACCACAGACAGATGAATATATTTCTGTATTCAGGACACAAGTCTTAACATAAAGAACTATCTTAACATAAAGAACTATCTTAACAACTTCCTTCCAAATAGCTTTATGATCAGTAGGGTGTTTTAAGCACTAATGCCTCCTTATAAATGCTGCAGTGATAAGACAGTGTTTCTTCAGCCAGCAGTCTCACAGGTGTATCAGCTGTACACTGTTGGCCTACATTTTGACAGTGTCTTATCTTCAAAGTGATAGGATTTGCAGCTGAACATGTGAACAAGGTTTTAAAAACAAATTTTTTTTGAATCTGTCCATTATGATAATTTCTTATATAAGACAGTGGTCTAAAAGTTTGTTATATCTGCTGATTTAACCAGGAAATAGTTTTACACATAGCTGATCTCATAAATTGTGGGTCTTCTCATCAATTCCATGTTGAATAGTATTGTATGACAATTGTGAGAATTTTGTTACAGCAACTTGTCACCTACTGAAACACTCGGCATCACTTGTAACAGTTGGCATTCCTAGCTTTCCAAACTGTGTAGTTTACTTGTCTTTGCTATAATTCTAGGCACCTAGTATGAGGGCCCTGCTGTGTTGGCATCATCATTGCCTTAGATGTGGATTGCTTAATTGTGTTGTTGCTTTTAAATTAAATTCTTTGAACATGCTTGTGATATCCCCACTATGGGACAGTAATCAAGGAGCTTGAATCCTCACCACTGACACTGGAGAGAGATATTCACTTGGAACAAAAATGGATACACCCAGTATTTCCAGATGCAGCTGTCTGCATCAAGTGCAGTTTCCCTTAAGAGCACACAAAGAACACATCCAGTCTGGGGTCTGGTTTCTATCTCTCTCTCTTGATCCCCAATAAGACTCCCCACTGGCACAGCTGTAGGGTTGGGTCCTCAGCCGAGTGTCCAAGCCAAGTCCTCCATCACCCTCTCTGTGAACCCAGTGCTTCATCCCCCTGCTGAAAGTAGCTGGCAGACAAACACACTCTTTGAGATTTTATTTTCATACACACACACACACACACACACACACACACACACACACACACACACACACACACACACACACACACACACACACACACACACACACACACACACACACTCACACCTGGGAAAGGCTGGCAAAGATTTTCTGGGTATGCCCCCTTCTGCCCAGACTATAAGGTAGTTACACTGCCACCAGACATTCCATAGCCAGCTACTCTAAGCTCTTGCAAGGGTACCCAATTATGCTGAATGAAATTAATATTAATAAAAAATGATTTTGTTTGGCCAATGCAGTAAGGCTTTCAGGAGTGTCCACAGTGTCACCAAATAGATATATGTCCTCTCAAAGTTTAAAGTATTCTCTAAAGGATCAGCCACAATGAAAATTTTAAATATATTTAATAATTAATAAAATAACATGAAAGTACTAAATATTTACTTACAATAAACACAAGAGTTTCAACCACAGGAAATATTAAAATAACACAGATGAATAGATTCACACAGATACAGAAAAACAGTGCTTAACCATAGGTGCCGGAAGCTGTTGAAGACTGCGGAGGGGGGCGCAGGGTGAGAGGGGCACTTAGTGATCTGAAAAGGGCAATTTTTTTATAACTATTTACTACCACAACATAGGTTCACTTGGAGGACATTTTAAGCTTAGCCAATTCCCTTTTGGTGCTTGAATTAACATTTTCTGATTGGTCTTACCTATCTCATGGCTGATAATTGTATATTAGCCCTAGTGAGAATAACTGTGATCATACCATAGATAATTTTAGGGGACCCATGTAAGGGATGCAGCATTTAGGAACTGTCTCTATCTATTAGTGGCATGAGAGGCAATCCTGGAGTATATTTTCTATTACCCATCCTTAGATCCAAGTTGCATTTGAATATGGACAGGGATGAGCTTTGTTTTACTTGAATGGATGGACTGTTCTGGAACAGTGGTAGCCTCTGTGATATATATCCATCTCTCCACAACATTCAGTTTAGATACCTGGACTGAGTATTTCTGATGCCATTTGACTTGCTGATGTTCAGTAGGTCCATCTGTATTAGGTCAGAAGATGCCTTGTATGCCAGACATGTCACCTCTAAACTCTCTATAGGATACTGAGTATAGTAATAAATCTCTGAGGTGGTCCAAGCAAAACCTATTGTTTAGGACTTTTATCCTTTTAGTAAGGTGTCTCTGAAGGTATTCCAATTGTTGCATGGGGCTGGACAGATACATACAAAAGTGGGCATTATAGAAAATGATTGACCTAATGAGAGCTTTGTAAAGGGGGTCAACATCTCTAGGTCTAGTCACGATCAATTTGTTTCTAAGCTGTGCGATATAGAAAGGCTTTCTTATAACTCTAGGCACATGTTGGTCAAAAGATAGGTCACTGTACACATAAGTTCCCAAATGCCAAGCAATTGGGTCAGTTCTCAAAGTTCATTGTCATGATTTTGACACCAGTTATTACTTGGGACAAACCTTCCTGCGTGATGGTTAAGTCATTTGGGGATTCACTAACTACTACTAGCTTGCAGTCATCTCAAACTTAGCCAGCCAAAGCCCTTTGGTATTTCCTTTTACTTTTGAGATGTATAAGCCAAACAGAAAATGTCTCAGCACCAAACCTTGGGGGACTCCATTGGTGACTGGTCTCTTCCCCTATTTTGATCTCCTGCATCCCGTGAGCAAGTTGGTAATCCAGCTAGTGATGCAAGTGTTTGCTCCTACATTATTCATCTTTTGTATTACACCTGAGTAGAGGGTTGTGTCAAAAGACTTGGCCAGGTCAAGGTAATGTGGTGTGAACTGTTTTACCTTCATCCATTGCTTTGGTAACAAGAGTAAAGCTTAAAAATTGCCTATGATTTTGAGCCTTTCACACTTTCCTCTGGGCTGTTTTCAAACACATTTTAGGGCCATGCATACATGTATGCATTCTTTGATTCACTTTACTGATACATATTCCTTATATAATACAGTACCGGTTGTTAGAATGTGTTTTAAGTTTGTATACACACACACACACACACACACACACACACACACACACACACACACACACACACACACACACACACACACAAACACACATACCTTCGTAATGTAAAACATAAATGGAGCAGCCTTCCTAATGTAAAACATAAATGGAGCAGCCTTATAGGTTCATAGGTAGGTACTAGGCTATCAGCCCTAAAGCAAAACATAAACGGAGCAGCCTTCCTAAAGTAAAACATAAATGGAGCAGCTTTACCAGTGTGTGTGTGGGGGGGAGCTTATTTGATAGGAAATGGCAAGGTGTAACGGTGACAACCCTGAGATCATCTCAGTAATGAGTATTAGCTGTGTTTGTATTCAGGGACCTGATTACAATGTGCAAGTTAGGTTATTGGTTTACTGGCCTGTCTCATACTCTTGTCAAGTAATAAGATGCCCACAAGTACAAATCTAATACATTCTGTCGACATTCTTTCTGACTGGCAATTAATTGATGATTTGGCTTAAATAACACAATGAATGCACGGCTGTGGCCACTTTTCCTCCTGATTTCATACCAGTCAGTGTTTGCCAAAGAGGGTAAATATTTTCTAAGCTTTTCTCTGAACAGAAATTGTGGTAGTGCTGTAGCTAGTATTGGTCACCGCACAGGATGATCACCATGCCACTTTGCCAGGCACACTATATTATCCTACTGCATTGCAGTGTTTAAGGCTGTTATTAAAAATATACATACCTGTGTTTTATGAGATACCTATGCAAATCTTTGTTTTATACCGCAGTTTCCATACCTTCACGATGTTCAGGTCACAGTATTTGTTAATTAAAAGTTTGAGCGAAAACATTAGGCTGATAATACTGCTCAGCAAAATATTTTACAATATGGACAAAACAAATTTACATTAGTTTCCTGTTTAAGAACCTACAACAAATGTTTCATGCAGCCTGAACATAAAGACAACATACTCTATATCCCACCTCATTACAACCGTGTACAACCTTTTGCATACAGTAAAAACTGACAGTAACTACATTTAAGTAAAGTGCACTCAGTGTCTTCTTATAATAAGAATAGTTGAGAAGGAGGCAGAAACAATTCTCCACAACAATTCTGTACCTACTCACTACAAGTAACACTGTGGTCCATGTTTAGGTTTTTGAACTAGTGCAAACTCAGTTCTGGAAACAACGCTGCAGAAAAGCCACGCCAGGTTTCTTTCAGGAACTTTATTCATTTCCTATAGGTGGAAATGTTTTACCTCTGCAAACACCCCCTCCCACTGCCACCCCAAAACAGAAGTATGGGGCGTATTGTTACTAAGGAGAAATTGGCTACTTGTCTGTACTTTGCACTAAGGATAATCGATGAACTAGTTGAGACTCGTAAAAACATGAAAGAAAAAATAGGGCTTTTTCTTAAGTTTACCAAGAATAAAATCTGCTTCTTTTTAATGCCTCTCAAGTGTTCCCAGTTTTCAAGGATGTCCCTGATTTTCACTTATATTTAACTCCGTCTTTTTTGATCTCACCTAAAAACTGGTGACTTTTGGAGAAAAGATTGTAAATTTCATTTAGTAAAATAATGATAATAGTTTGAGTTATAGGTTCCTTTTGCTTCAGAAATGTATGTTAATTCAAATTAGCTTAAGCCATCTTATGCCAATGCCTCAAGTTAATAGTAGTAATACTCAGAAAGTGCCACTCACTGTCCCTATTATTTCTGGATGTGTCACTGATTCTGTTGAGAGCTATGCATGGGTAACTCTGGCAGCAACGATGTGAACAGGAACATTTTTCCATGCATGTTTATGTTTAAAATTACGTTAGCATTAGAGTGCAATACACGCACAGGCCCTTCTTAAAAGTGTGGGGGGGGGTGCTCCCTACCCCTCGCTCTATGGTTCTGGCGCCTATTGTGCTTAACTAATCTCACTATATTTTCCTGACTGATCTAAAGAATTACTATTCCCTGGTTCTCTTACTAGAGCAAGACAAGATGAAGTAGGTGAAGGGTCCTTCTTTGTTAGGTTCCAAAAATAGACTGCCGTAAGACTTCAGTCTCACCTAGTATTAAAATATTATTTTTAGTGATGGATTACAGAATGACATCACATACATCTCATCATATGCCTTCTGGTTCCCATGCTACCCCACTTGGCTAGACTCTGTCAGGATTTAGCACATATATGTCAATAACACACACACACACACACACACACACACACACACACACACACACACACACACACACACACACACACACACACACACAGACTTACTAAGATCTGCTGCAGTTTCTGGAAGTCATAAAACAATTTCAAACCTACACCTTTCCAGTGTAGCAGTTAGTTCACTGCAAAAGACAATACAGAAGGCTACTAGTGCTTGTTTCCCCATTCATTTTGTCTCTGGCTGCAATCAGAACTGTAAGATACAATATTTATGGCCTAAATTAAGTAATTTCATTTCTTATTTTTCAGTCAGTTGGATTGAGATTAACCTCTTCTTTTCCATTATCCTCTGTTAAACCATATACATTTAAACAGTTACAATAATACATGTATATTTCTTTTTCTGTCCAGCAGGGCACACCATTGGTACATTTTTAACACAAGCAGCTTTACAAATACATTTTTCAACACAAAATCAGTTTGATATACAAATGACATACAAGTCTTAACAAAGTTCCAACTAGCTGTGCTGGCATATGTTAGACATCCACTGCCCTACTTCTCCTGGCATAGCTGGCAATACATCACATCATTACATCTCTCCCCCCTTTGAAGACTCAAGCTGTTTTTTCAAGTGACCCTTGAGAAATTTTGCTTGAGAGGAATGAGCCTATCTGGAATACATTAACCCATACCCTGTCTTGAGAACCCATCTGCATTGGCATTGCTGACCCCACTGTAGTGCTGCACTGTTATGTCAAATGCCTGCAACCCTAGGCTCCACCTTAGTAACTTGGCATTTTGCTGGCTTGCTCAATATAGCCATAGATCTCCCTCAGAATCCTCCTGCCTTCTGCTGTAAATACTTAGCACAAGGGCCTCTCTACAATGGTAAGATTTCATCATGTTAACATGGAACAATTTGTGCCCCTGTCTCCTGCCTACCAGTTCTACCATGTAGTTAACATCACGGACCTTCCTTACCACTTTGAAGGGTCACTCCCAAGCTGCATGCAGCTTATTGTGTCTGACAGGAATGAGAACCATCACCTGGTATCCTACAGCTTACTCTTGGGCTCGAGCATTCATGCCATACCAAACCTTTTTCTGCTGTTGGGCTTCTGCTAGGTTCTCCTGGGCCAAGCCCATGATCTCCCTGAACCTTGTCCTGAGGTTTAGGACATATACCTCAACAGACCCCTTGTGGGATTCACACTTACCCTCTCACTCATCATGAATCAATTCTAAAGGTCCCCTCAACCTATCCCCATACAGAAACTCAGAGGGTGAAAACTTGTGGATTCCTGGGGTACCTCTCTGTAAGCAAACAACAGATGGGGCAAATATTTGCCACACTCTCTCTTAAACTGGTCTGGCTTTATGCCCATATGATCTGCCAAAGGAATGTCATGGGCACTGACTAGACATGCCAGATAGTAGGTTCTAGGGACTACCAACTGCTATAGTACTTCACTCTCTTGCCCTCCATCAAGGGTCAACTCTCTATACAGTAACAATTTATTCCAGTATACAGATCTACCTCTTCCTTGAGAATCAGGTGTCTCCCTAGTTACCTTCCTCAAGCCTCTTAGCATAGAGTCCAAGAGCTGAGTCTGTCTCAACTCTATCTTTGTGACCCTTCCCAACTGCACTTCCACAGGAGGTCTGGTATTCTCTGACAGTGCTGCCTCACTGTCAGCCTGGGTACTACCACTTACCTCTGCCCTTGCGGTTACTCTGTCCAAGGAAACATTAGAACCTACCAGCAGTGGTGGCTCACCTTCATGCTCACTTCTACAGGGTAGCTCTTTCCCTGAAAAAGCCAACTTACCAGTCCTGGCTTCAGGTGTGGGGTCTGTCTGGCTCTCCCCCAGGCTACCAGCCCCACATGCCTGTCTCCAAGCTCTGACTGTTGTGGACTGCCCAAGCAAGTACTGCTCCTCTTTAACCACTGCAGGCTTCACAAGGGGTTATGTCAGAGGCTGTGTCTCTCTCAGCAGTGGCCTGTTTTCCACACACTAAGATCAGGTATAAACTCTGGTGACAGTTTGATACCCCTGTTGTCTCCAGACAACTTACCACTGGCATGCTGTTATTCCCACTTGCTGGCTCTCTCACCTTTTGCTCCCCAACTTGCTTCTATAGATGTCTATATTCCACATGGCCCTACTGGTTACATTTATTTATTTATATTTATTTATTGACATTTGTTGACCGGGAAAGTCCACTGGGTCAGAAAGCCATTTTCAGTGGAGACCCAGGGAGAAAAACTCCACATGTAATCAAATAGTGTACAGAACAAGTGCAAAGAGAAAGAGATATACATACATTATCATAGGGCTGGGAGTAATGGTATATAGTTAATACATAATTATCAGACTGTATGGATACATAATATACTTTGAATCACAAGAAAGTAATCATAATCATTAGTAAATTGCACATATCATAGGTGGGAGAAACAGTCATATAGAGGAGGAAGAAAATAATATAACAGGGGGTTAAAGTAGGATCTGAGTAGTTAAGTGTGTGAAGTTAAGGGGACTTAACACTGTATTTCACAGGTACAGCTGGGATTATTTAAATAGTGGGGTTTTAGTGCAGCTTTAAAGGCTATTAGGGAGTGAAGTTGAGTAATGTATGAGGGGAGACTATTCCATAGTTTATCAATGTTGTAGGAATATAGGCATTGCCCTGCTCTTTTGTTGGGTTTAGCTACATTTAAAAGTGTCCTTTCTGAAGACTGGAGGGTTCTAGTTGGGGTGTATGTGTGTAAGATTGACTGGAATGCAGGACAGCTATCAGGTTTGAAAATTAGTTTATGAGCAAGTGTTAACTGAGTATAACAGAGATAGTGGTGAAATTCAAGCCAGGACAGGTTTGAGATAGCTTTGCAGTGATGAGAACAGTTGTGCATGTTAGAGGTGAATTTTTCTATCTTGTAGTAGCAAGATTGCAGCTTATTATTGAGGGATGTATGGAGGTTGGTGAAAATGGGGCTGCCATACAAGAAGGATGGGATAAGCAAAGTGTTTGCTAGTTTTATCTTAGTTTGTTTATCTGGTAAAGTTTATGTCAGTATAGTCTGCCAAGTTTGAAATGCATTTTCTTTACTGTATTGAGAATGTGTTGGTCAAAAGATAGTTTGTTATCAGTAGTGATTCCTAAACGTTTTGCAGATAGCACCTGTTCTATTTCTGTATTATGTGAAAAAATCTTGAATTCTGCAGCTGGAGGTTTTGATGAAAATAGTAACAATTTAGTTTTTGGGGGGTTCAGCATTAATTGAGCATCATTTAGCCAGGTTTCTATGGATGCGAATGCATCTTGAGTGATCTTCTGGAGGTTAGCAAAATTGTTGAAGGATGAGATGATAGTTGAATCATCTGAATATTGAATTAATATGCTTTGTTGGGAGGCTTTATTAAGATCATTAATGAATATATTAAAGAGTAGTGGTCCTAAAATGGACCTTTGTGGGACTCCTGTGTTATTTGCCAGATCCTCTGATTTTTGGTTTTTGCCATCTAATTGATTGTTGTCTATCATTTAGGTAGGAGGAAAACCAGGTTACTACTCTTAGAGAGCATCCAAGTTTTTCTAAATGTTGTAATAACATAGGGTGTGATACTGTATTGAAAGGCTCTGATAGGTCTAACAGGAGTACTGACGTTGATAGGCCAGCATCAAGAGCTTTATTCACAGTATCAGTGAAGAGAGTAAAGCTGTGGTTATGCAGTGTCCAGGACGGAATCCATGTTGAGTGGGAGCTAGGAGGTTGTTGTTAATGAAGCGATTTAGTAGTTGGGATTGTATGCATTTTTCTAGGATTTTTGATAGTGGGGAGAGTATGGAGATTGGCCAGTAATTTGAGAGATTGTGTGCATTACTACCTTTGTGTAGTGGAGTCATAATAGACTTTTTCCACAGTTGGGGGACATAAGATTCAGAGATTGAATGATTAATAAGAATACTTACAGGGTAAGCTAAAGCTTTGGCAGCAAGTTGTAAGTATTTAGGTGGTAAGTTATCAGTGGAGAGTGAGCAGGGCTTTAGTTTGGTTAGCAATTTTAGAATTAGAGATGTAGGTACTGGTTGTAGTGAGAAAGGAGGATTGGGTGGGTTATTGTTAGAGGAAACCACAGAGTGTATAGAGGTAGATATGGGGTCTATTTGTGTGGCATTTTGGGAGTTAGGGTTGCTTTTTGTAGATGAATCATTGACTAGTTTTTGAATGGTGTCAGTGAAATGGGTGTTAAATATTTTTCCTATCTGATGAGGGTCTTTGTCAGGAGAGGGTGATGGATTTCAAATGTTACCAGGATTAAGCCGGGAGGATACAGATTTCCAGAATTTTTTTTGATTATTACTTTGGGAGGATAGTTGCGAGGAGAAATAGGTTTTCTTATTAGTTATGATAAGTTTTTTGCAGTATTTCGAAGTTGTTTATAATTTTGTTCATTTGCTTGAGTTCTACTTTTTTTCCATATTTTTCAGGCTTTGTCTCTAGACAGGAGGGTTTGTTTAGTTTGTTTTGTTAGCCAGGATGCAAGGTTAGGTTTTGTTCATTTTGTATGAAGAGGTGCTAAGCTATTTAATGTGCTAAGAAATACATTATTGAAATAATCTGCAGAATCATCTAGAAGCAGTGTTTTTATTGGGGTCCAGTTTTGAGCTTGTAGGGTATTGACAAATATGTTTTGATCAAAGTGGACAAGGTTCCTGTATGTGTGAGGTTTGGGGATTTGTATTTGGGTTCTATGAGTGTAAGCAGGTAGGTGGTCACTTAAAGTGTTTGGGAGGGTGCCGGTATTGGAGTAGTAGTGGGGGTGAGATACTAGAATCCAATCTAATGTAGATTCTGCTCAGGTATTTAAAGCACATGTAGGGTCTGTGATACGTTTTATGAAACTATGGAGGTTAATGCTGGTAGCAGGAGCTTTGGAAGTTAGGTTTTGCCAATTAATGTTAGTGTCTCCTAGAATAATAGTTTTGTGGGAGATATTTTGGTTAATCCAACATGGGAAGTCTTCCAAATGGGGATGTTTTAACCTGGGGAAATGTAGATAACAGCAATACAGAGTTATTTATTAGGTTTATGTGAAGGGATGTTATTAAGATTTCCATACTACCAGTTTAAGAGAGAGTGGGGACAAGTTTCAGATGAATATTTATTGTTAAGAAGTCTTGATGAATTAAGGCTACACCTCCACCTTTTTTATGGGGTCTGTTATTATGAAGACTGTTGTAACCCAGTGGAAGGATTCCGGTGTTGGATATATGTGTTTTAAACCAGGTTTCATTTATTGCTACTATGTCTGGTGAATGGTGACAAAGCCAGGACTAGAATTCAGTAATTTTGTTGCAGAGGCTTTTTACATTGATTGTTACAAAATATAAATCATGGGTTTTAGAGGTATGAGTGTTTTTTGGCAAGTTATTTGGACCAGGATTGGGGTGGACATCTCCACACTGTGTTAATGCTAGGAGAAGATGTAGTAGTGTCTGTGGTTGGAGTGTTTTTAGCAAAGGTATATGTGGATAATGTTATGTTAATTTCAGTTTAGTATTTGTGAGGGAAAGTTGTGGTTTGGCTAGATATAGGGTATTGCTTACTAATAGGGATGTGAGATGTTGGAGTAACTATTTAAATTATGTTGTAAATGTGTAGCTAATGCTGTGGATGTTGGAGAAGATGTATTTAATCTGGAGTGTATGGTGGTGGAGAGGGATAATAAGAGTAGTAATGTAGTAAGAACAAGTGAGATAAGAGTCTTAATAAGTGACTCATATTGGATTTTAGGACTTGGTTGTATATGCTAAAAGAGTGTTGTGTTACAGGAGGGGATGTGGCAGGAGAGGGGAAGGGGGTTGTTAATGATATGACATATGGTATTGGTCAAGGTGGAGAGAGGGTGGAGTTACAGGAAGTATAAATGTAATGAAAGAGGGGTGGGTGGGAATAGGGATAGGGTAGGGGAGCAGAGTGAGCTATAGTGAAGCAGAGTGCAAACAGACTGGGTGGCAGTGAAAAGAAAATGATCTCCATGAGCCAACAAGTAAAGGTAGGAAGAACAACAGTTGTAAGTGGCAGAAACTATTTAAAATACACGAGTGTACATGTGTTGAAAAGACTGGAATATTACAAAGCTCAAAGGGTTAAAACATTTAACCCTTGATCCTGGCTATGTACCTGAACTAGTGGCTTCCCTTGTTACTGGAAGACTCTGTTGGGGTGGTTTACGTTGCCCACCATGGGTTCCCTTATATCCATGTGCAGCACTGGGTATCCCATTCCTGTGCAGTGATGCCCTGCTTGCTAAGTAGAGATCCCCATTTTTGTCCAGCTCATCTGCAGAATTACATTCTCGGTCTGCCAACCAGATTCTCATTTCCTCAGGCAAAGTGCTAAGGCCTTGTTCCCTCACCAAAATGTCTGTCAGCCCTTCAAAAGTGGTGACCTGACAGCCACTCACCCACCTATCAAAATAAGTGCTTAATTCAGCAGTATAATCTCACACACTTTCATCTGCCTTGTGTTTATGCTAGCAATTTTTTTTCTGTAAGCTTCAGGTGTTAACGTAAAACATTCTAGTAAACAACATTTGACTTTGTCATATAAACAATCAGTATCAGACAATTTAGAAACATCAGTTACAGTTTTACAATGGAGTAAGAGGGTCAGGAATTGTACTCATTGCCCCTGGTCAGCATTATACTGTTTACATACTCTTTTAAATATATGATTAAAACTATCAAAATTATCACTCACTGTAAATTGTAGAAGAAATTTACTGACCTTTATTACTTCTGTGGTTCAGTTATTCCCTTCCCCATTACCTCCATGACCCTGGCAAAGACTCAGCATCTTCCTCTCACATTGATGCTGCTTCTCATTTACTTCAGCCTCCAAATGCCCCAGTCTCTCATTTTATTTGGCCTCCAAACACCACAGTCTCTCTGCTGATTCTAATTCCATACGTTTGGTCTCCAGTTCAAGTCTCTTTAACTTCAGACAGATTTTAAGTCCTCTGAGGAAAAGGTGAACTGTCCTGTTTCTGAGGGCTGCAAATTCCCATCATGAGACTGGTTATCTTCCTGGTTGCTGGTCTGTTTTGTAGCTATAATTAAGGTTGAAATAATTTTCTCTTTAGTCAGATTGGCATACACCAGTACTTTGACTTTGCACACCTTGTCAAAAGGTTCTTTTAGCCATAATCCTCTGCTGACATTTTTGCTTGCTCTCCCTGGCTAAACTAAACTAGCAAAAATAAATAAAAATTGTTGTGATATGAAACTCTGAATGTTCACCTTGTGGTGCTTGAGAGTACACACCTTTATTGACAACTGCTTACAGGCTACAGAAGTTCAGTATCCACACCACTGCTCAAATAGGTGATGGCCACCACTGCCACCAATATGTGATGTCCTCACAATGGGCCAGTAATCAAGGAACCTGAATCCTCACCACTGACACTGGAGAGGGACGTTCACTTTGAATGCAGATGGATACACTCAGTATTCCTATATCGAGACCTCTCTTCATCAATCACAGTTTCCATTAAGAGCACCCAGGGAAAACACTCAGTCTGGTGGCTAGTTCCTTTCTCTATCTGTCCAAACCCTCAATAAGACTCCCCACTGGCACAGCTTAGAGTTGAGTCCTTAGCTGGGGTTCAAAGCTAACTCCCCACAGTCACTCTCTCTGTGAAACCAGTGCTTTCTTTCCCTTCTCCAAGTAGCTGAGACACACACACACACACTCTCTCTTTGAGATATGATTTGTACACACACACACACACACACACACACACACACACACACACACACACACACACACACACACACACACACACAAACACACACACCTGGGAAAGTGGGAAAGGCTGGCACAGATTCACCTGCTGTGCTTTCTTCTGCCCAGACTATAAGGTAGTTATCACTGCCACCAGAACCCCTGCCAGCTACATTAAGACTCTTACAAGGGTGCCCAATTATACTGAGTGAAATTAATATCAATATGATGGGGTTGGGAGGGTGGCCTAATGGTTAAGGTGTTTGCCTTACAAACACAAGCTACAGGGTTTGAATGTCACAGGGGATAATTGGCTAGGCTTAAAATGGCTCGCAAGGGCAGTTAGCCTAGTACTAACCTATGAACCTATGAATGGTAATGCTGACCAAACAGCAAGGCTTTCAGGAGTGGCCACAGTTATCACCAAATAAATATATGCAAATACTTTCAAAGCTTAAATATTTTTAGAAAGGACCAGCCACAATGAAATAAATATATTTAATAATAAATAATAAACAAACAAGAAAATAGTAAATATCTATTTACAGTAAAAACCAGATTTTCAGTCAAAGAAATTATTAAAAATAACACCGATGGAAAGTTTCACACAGCTTTTGAAAAACACAGTACTTCCAATCGCACTATATTTTCCTGACTTATCTAAAAGAATTACTGTTTCCTAGTTAAGTTACTTACTACAGCAAGGCAAGATGATGTGGCTGATTGGTCCTTGTCAGATACAAGGCAGAATGATGAATGCTGAGAACAAACTCTTACTAATATCTAAATATTATTTTTGGCTTACAGAATTACATCACACACATCTGGTCATCTGACTCTGTCTCTCATGCTATCACCAACACAGGATTTTAGCATCTATGTGTTACTATACACACAGATAGAGCTTTGTGCAGATCTCCTGGAAGTCATAAAACCATAAAACCATTTCACTCTTCCTACATGAGCTACCAGCTATTATCTAGTACAGACATTGCATCTCTGTCTCCATTCAAAACTGTGGGATAACATCTTTATGGTTTAACCCATAAAATAATTTAATTTCAAGAATATTTTGCAAAGTCAGGTGGATTAAAATTAACCTCTTCATTTCCCGTATATGCTGTTATAAAGTATTTATTTAAACAGCTACAGTAATGCATGTACCTTTCTTTTCCTTCCAGCAAAGCACACTGTTCATGCATTTTAACACAAGCAAACCTCACAAATATATTTTCATTGCAGGCATCTGTACAAATAAGTTTGATATACAAATGCCATATAATTATTTACAAAATTCCAGCTAGCTGTGCTGGTATATGTTACAAATCCACTGCCCTATTTCTCCTGTAATGGCTGGCAGTACCTCCTATCGTCACATCCACAAAGACTTAAAAAGAAAAAGTAAAAAAGTCATGGACATTCAGAAGCCATATAGCTGAAACACTTGGTGTCCTTAAGGGGTCATTTGCATATATCCCATGGGCCTCTATTACAGAATGTTTAAGGTATATCACACAGTTTAAATTCTAATAAATATAATGCAACGTGCAAACCAGCTTATCTGTAACCTTGTAAGGCATATTTATAGCCCCATCTCTTCTGCTCAGTTATTAAAACAAATCTATCCCTGTTAAAATCTAATAGTTGAAGTAGTTGAGTTGACAGAAGATGTGATTATATTAATTCTGTTTGACAGATCTAATTATGATGGCATTATACTTTTCATAGGAGTAACGATGGGTGTGATTGTATTCAACAACTTTCTTGGCTACGTCAGCTATGTTTAAAAATAATGTGGGTGTGCAAAGAACTTGTCAAAAAATGTTATGGGTGACTGAAGATGTTCTTAAATCTGATAAAAATGATGCAGACTTGCATAACTTGTTTAAATGCAGACAACACTACTGTTTATAACATCGGTGCAGCTGCTTTACCTGGACAGGTGAAATGATGGCAGATGTTGATGCTGTTTCATAAATCCAGATGAAGGAAACAGCACCAGCCCATCAGAATCCTAGTACCATCCTGTCATGTAGAATCTGCAGTGGTAATGCAAAAATCTAATGGTGACATGCAAAGTAACGTTTACAAATATCAAATCAGGAATGTGTTTCTATAACATTAAAAATAGGGATGAAATCATATGAATGCATGGTACTAGTTTCTGATATCAGAAAAATATCTTTTCATTCATGTGTCTGTTTGAACGCTGTGTAGCTATCAGTCTATCACTGAAAAAGGCATACTGTTAAATGCATACATGTAATTGTGTTTGAATATTAACATGAAAAAAATTACACACATTTAGTATGAATAATGCATGGCCATTTTTATTAACATACACATGTAATTACAAAAGGTATAATCACTTCAGACATGGACAGTGATGCCAAAGAAATGCCATCTTTTCATTAGAGTAACAGATATTGCACAGTTCAGCTTCAGTGGATTAATGGAGCTGTAAATATCATTAATCACTAAATGTTATTTAAGCATTTGATGATGTGAAGTATTGCCGGCTATGCCAGGAGTAGGGCAGTGGATGTGTAACATATGCCAGCACAGCTAGCTGGAATTTAGTAAAGAATTATATGTTATTTGAATATCAAATTGATTTGTACAGATGCTTGTATTGAAAATGGATTTGTAAAGTTGCTTTTGTTAACAATGTACCAACAGTTAAGCTCAGCTCCAGCTAACTTTGGAAAATACTAAGAAATTAAATTATTGGGCCTAGGCCATAAAGATGTTATCTCACAATTTTGAATGAAGCCAGAGACACGATTTCTGTAAGAAGCATAGTTTGTTAGTCTATGTAGGAAGAGCAGAAGTTTGTAATTGTTTTATGACTTCCAGAAGCTGCACCAGATGTGTGCAATGCTCTTGTGTGTGTATTATTGACATGTAGGTGCTGAATCCTGACAGTTTCTATCATTGGGGGATTGCATGAGAACCAGAATTCAGATGACCAGATGTATGGGATGTCATTCTGTATAGAAATAATGTTTTAATATTAGGTGAGACAGAAGTGCCAGGGTAATCTGTTTCTTGGAACATGACATTGAAGGATCTCTCACCTACTTCATCTTACCTTGCTCTATTAAGTAAGTAGGAAAAGTAATTGTCTTGATCAGGCAGGAAAATATAGTGGGAATAGTTAAGTATTGTTTTCCTGTAAATGTGTGAATCTTTCCAGCTGTGTTATTTTTAATAGTTCCTGTGACTAAAATGCTGGTGTTTACTGTAAATAGATACTTCATATTTTCATGTTCTTTTATTATTTATTATTAAATATATTTAAAATTTTCATTGTGGCTGGTCCTTTAGAGAATATTTTAACGTTTGACACTGTGGACACTCCTGAAGCCTGGTTGTTTGGTCAACATTACCATTTCTATTAATATTAATTTCACTCATTATAATTTGGGTACCCTTGCAAGAATCTTAGGTAGCTGGCTTTGTAGTGTCTGGTGGCAGTGGTAACTAACTTTTAGTCTGTGCAGAAGGGGGCACAGTGAGCAAATCTGTGCCAGCTTTTCCCAGGTGTGTGTGTGTGTGTGTGTGTGTGTGTGTGTGTGTGTGTGTGTGTGTGTGTGTGTGTGTGTGTGTGTGTGAGTTACTTGGAGCAGGGACACAAAGCACTGGTTTCACAGACAGGGTGCTGGAGGAATTGACTTAGACTCTCAACTTATGACTTGACCCTATAGCTATGCTAGTGGGGAGCTTTACAGGGGCCATGGAGGGAGACAGATATAAAGAAATCCAGACCCCGGGCTCACTGTGTTCCCTGTGTGCTCTTAAGAGAAATTGAAGAGAGGTCTGCATCTGCAGATACTGAGTGTATCCATTTGCATTCAAAATGAAAATCCCTCTTCAGTGTCAGTGGTGAGGATTCAGGCTCCCTGATTACCGGGCCAGACTGGGGATGTCACAGAGCATATGGGAAAAATGTAATGCTGAGTGAATGAAATCACCAAGACTGTGAAAGGCATCTCAGTCTACAACCCACACTAAACTATGGCTCTTGACCAAAGTGTACCCACAAATCTTAAAATGTTTAATATATAAGAATTTACAATTGCTAAATCATCGTACCTAAGGGTATCTGATTATGATGTTTTCCCATGGGTTTGATTCCTAACTTGTGTTTTCATAAAGAGCTATTGGCAATGTTTGATTGGCATGGCTTTGAGTATATGGAACTTGTTATTAAACACAATGACAAGGTAATTGATTCTTTAAGTAGCGAAGCCTCACAGTTAGCTATGACACCTGTTAATGACTTGTTGCATTTAGTGAACAAATATGATTATGCCCAGGTGTTTAAAAGTATTGAACATCAGTTGCTAAACATCAAGGACAGAAAAATGAAAAATATTGAGAGGGACAAGGTGGAATATGCCTGTAACATTGACTGCACTGATAGCCCTGTTCCCAAGTTTGAGGTGAGGAGGAACACAACAGAGAGATATGACTAATGAGTCTGAAATATTTTTAGACATAGAAGAATATCCCCATTTGAGATGATCAAAAGGGTAGAGGGAATGCTACAACGGGAAGCACCAGTTTTGAGGACCGCAACAACTGACCAGGGGTCAGGGAGATTACTCAAATCCATTGAGAGGGAACATGAGGGGAATTTTCAGGGTCAGAGATGATGAATTTTGGCACTGATTGGCTGTTATGTGAACCTGTTAATGATTGAACCTGTTAATGATGTTTTACCACCACTGTCTGTACATTTTAATTCTGAAGGGGATTTTAAAGTTTTTAACTATTCATCTGTGCCCATTGACATTTTGGATTGTGATCATTTTGCAAAGGACTTACCTTTGTTGCAGAAAAGTCTTTTAATTCAGTGGAAACCCTTGTTGATTTGAAACAGTTTATTAGGAACCTTAATTTTAATCTCATATTTCACTGGGTAGATTCCATGATTAATCCCCTGGGTGTGTCAAGTACATTTAACCCCCCCCCCCAGTACATCCTTCTTTATAATTGTTTGATAGGTTGTGTGAAATAGATATTTGCAATATAAAATTTGACAAGAAAGTTAATAATTTGAATGAACGGGAAGTTACAAGGTTGAAAACATAACAAAATAATAGAAAAATTAGGGTTATGAAACCAGATGGGGGGTATTGTGATTATGAATATCTCTGATTATAATACTAAGATGAGGAAAATCTTGCTGGGTAAAACGTATGTACAGGATTCATTGAATTAATTAAATGGGGCCTATAGGAAGGTGAATGGGTATCTGCAGGATTTATTCATAGAAGAATGTATTTCTATTGATGAGTACAATTTATTAAACACAACCCACCCGAGAATCCCAATGATTTTTGGTTTACCGAAAATTAACCAGGATCTCTTACAACCACCCATGTGTCCAGTTGTGAATGCAAGGGGGTCAATAACACATTCTTTAGCTATGTTTCTAGATATTAAGTTGAAAAAAATTGTAATGAGTGAATCCAATCTATGTAGGGATTCATGGGATTTTCTTAAAATAATTAATTCTATGGAGTATGATGATCAAAGTATATTTATTGCAATTGACATCAAAGATTTCTATACAGTCATACCTCCCGGGTTGGGTATTGAATGGTTTTGTGAGTATTTGAGAAGGGGTTTCCTCAGACCCTAATTAATACCTATGAACAATTGACTGAATTGATACTAACTAACAATTTTATTTTGTTTGAAAAGGAACTTTTTTTTATAAGTCAAAGGGGTAACCATGGGGTCTGCATGTGGTGGACTTTATGCAAATATTGTGATGCTGCAATGGGAGAAAAAATATTTATATGATTCCACATTTGTTGGCCATTGTCAGATGTATACTCACTTCTTGGATGATATCTTTATTTATTGGAATGGCTCTCAGGGGGAGATTGGTACCTTTTTGGAATACATTAATCATACCATCTTTTTTATGCTTTACACATGCTATCAGTAATAAGGAGATTTTGTATTTGGATGTATGGCTTATAAAGGATTCTGTCAAAAAGTTTTTTGGTCTCAAACTTATAGGAAGGAGACATATTCTAACAGCTTTTTGCACTAAGATAATGCACATCCATATAAACAGAAAAGGGCAATTGTCAAAGGGCAATATTTTAGAGTGGCCCGAATGGTGAGTACGTTTGAGATATTCTTAGATGAATGTGAAGTTTTGAAAAGGATGTTTATAAAAAGAGGTTATCCAACAAGTTTAGTGAATGATATTATGACTGAGGTTGTGAAAAAGTGTGAAAGAGGTTTTTTTCTCCCCCTTCTGAGTGGTCTTTGATCTAGCAATAGTATAGAGGTTACTGGTGATTTGATACAACAAGATAATAGCTGTTTCAATGAAAGGAATAGTGAGAATGTTGGACATTTTCAGTGCGCTTTTATTACGACCTTTAATAAAAATAGCCATCAGATTACTGACATTTTATTTAAGAACTGGGCCATTTTGACTAATGATAAGGATATTAAGGATTGTGTTGGTGAAAAACCTAATATAGTGTATTGTAGAGGGAATAATTTAAAAAGTATATTAGAATCTGATGTGAGGGGTCAACACCAAGGTATGATGAAAAAATGTGGAGCTTGCGCTTACTGCCCTACATTTTGGAAGGGAACAGTGTAAAAATCAATAAAATAGAGTTTAGGTTGAATGGTAGATTTTCGTGTTATATGGAAAGGGTGGTGGTATATTGCACACTATATTCAGACTGTTCCTAGTGTACGTATTTTGTTAAAAATTAACATATATATATATATATATATATATATATATATATATATATATATATATATATATATATATACATATACACACACATACTAGTGTGTGTGTGTGTGTGTGTGTGTGTATATATATATATATATACACACACACACACACACACACACACACACACATATATATATAAAATACTGCAGGTATATGTAGTTTTAAAATTATGAGAAATTACTTTTTCCATATTTTAAATGCATTTATATGTTATTTAATTTGTATGCTTTATCATATATTCCCCAAACATACATATATATATTATTATGTAGGATGTAAGGTGTTTCTTATTTTATGGGGTAATGTTTGTTTAAGTAATTTTTTTTTTTATGTAATGCATTTTCTTATGTGATTAGTGGAGCTGGGTGTGTGTGTTGGTTTTGAATGCTTTTTAATAGCTGTATTGTGCACTTGTATTTTGTCTGATGAAGTCTCTGAATAAGCAGAGACTAAAGCACTTATTATTTTGGTTCTATTAAACTTGTTATTTTATTTGTGGACTTATTTGGCTCACCAATAATTACTGGAAGTCTTGGTTTTGTATAGTTTGTGGACTCATTGACAGTTTACCTATTTACAATTGCTAATAAATGCTGCACTGCTGTAACTTTATTGTTTGACTCTTACTGTCCTTCTTGGTCAAGTCAGTCATTATAGTAAATGGAGATTTTGTTCATCTGAGAATAGCTCAGATTTCTTCCATTGACAAAAGATAAAATAAAATCATAGAGGTAAGAAAACTGTAAACTATAAGGAAATGCAGCCTGATTAACAGATTGCATAGACTGAGCCTGGTCTACTGTGAATAAGACAGTTGGATGTGTTGTTGCAGAAATCATTTCACAGTTCTATTTCTCCTATACTGCAGGGATACTTTGCTGTAACTTGAACAACTTCATAAAGGCATGAGCCAATTCATTAAGGGTTTTTGAATATGACACTATCTCTTTGCAATGAACTCTACGAGGTATGTATGACTATAAAACATGAAAAGTTGTGAGGCATGCATCACCTTAAAGAAAAACTCAGACAATAAATTAACAGATAGTTAGAAACTGTTATTCATTCAGCTGCACAAATATCTAGGAAGGATTAATGACTGGTTTTATTAATTGCCCTCTTTATACAAAGACCAAGAATTTAATGGTTCCAATAGGCTTACACATTCTAACGACACCTATGAATATGCATCACCTAGAATCTTTTGGTCATGTTTGGGTCACTGCTGGTGACTATTACCTCATCCTTACAGCTTAGGTTGTGCTTGTAACCTTGAAACTGATTGTGATGCAATATTAATACTTAGAAATTATGCTCACAGTCTTTTCTGCCCTTAATACCCCACAAAACAGACTTAATGCAACAGACTGCTGTTTCTCAGTTAGCCCCACAGACATGGAAGCACCCCCAGAAAATCTAAAAGGAATCTCACCCTTACTGCTTAAGTCTGGGAGGACCTATCTAAAACCAAAAAGATCAAGCTAATATTATCAATACCTGTTATTACAGTTAGAAAGATCTCGGACTAAAACCAGTAAGATCTAACTTAAACCAAAAAGGCCTGGGTAATAGCCTCAGCAGCTGTTATTATAGCTCAAGATAGAAAGATCTGACTAAAGGCAACAACAGCTGTTATAACAGCTAAAATGACCAATAGCTGTTAAACAGCTATCTCCAGTAACACTTCCAGTTATTTCCTCTTAAGTTTACGGCAACCTCAAGCAGTCTTGTTAGTCCTGAAATGGGCTCAGGTTGGAAAACTTCAGGTTGTTGAGCAAAGTTTCCCAAATGTGTTGACCACAGAGTAAATAACCCTTCCAGAAATTTAGATCCCACTTCCAAAAAAAAATCTACTTGCACAAAGTATGTGTTAATGCTTCTCATTACAAAGAATCGCATGATAACTATAACTAATTATTCATCTCGCTGCAAACTCTTCAATTTACTCATCCACTGACTGCCACTATCCATGATATTACTATCTTCTCCATGGGGCTATATTATAAGCACAAAAGACCTTTTCAGCGAATACGAAAACAGTGACACATACTGCGCATACCACAAAAACACCAAACGCCCTAAACCACGAAATTCAAAATCCCAAATTGTCATAGTTGGCCAACCCCACTGCTCCCTACATACTACCTACCCAAACAAAATAAATAAACCACAAATATGCACTAAACAAAACCCTACTTCTAACCCTACACTAAACCTTGCGTACATTACTATCTATGCACTTACCTTAACCCACACCCTAACCCTAAGGTCCGTAACTATCGCACACTTACCTTAAGGAGCTATACCGCAGAAGGGCCAACTATGATGATTCGACATTTCAAATTTCATGCTTCAGGACGATCGGTGTTTTCGCAGTTCGCTGAACACGTGTCGACATTTCCATATTCGTGTAAGTGGACCTTCGCGGTTCTAATAGGAGACCCTTCTCCATACCCCTTCATCTAGCCTGTGTTCTACTAATAGCCACTACCAGCTCATCTTCCTATATTTCCATACTATGTCACTCTTTTTTAACATAACAGTACGTATCATAAATTATTATTTACCAATTTTATTTCTGCCCTTATAGTTTTCTTTACTATCAGCTCACTGAATTATCTCATACATTTGGTTTAACTCTGTATACTGCATTATACATTTCCACTTATTTTCTTCCATGTTTGGAAATTGTACTGTTTTCTCCATTTGTGCTGTTTTGTTTATCAACATCTTTTGTTTACTTCCCATGCTCAACATGAAAATGGTTCAGCTGAATCAGTGCTCTACTCCAGTCAGAAAATTACCTGGATTCGGAAAACTTTGCCACATCCTGGTAAGTGAATTTGTGCAATTACTGGCCATGTGCATGGTGTGTATGATTCAGAAAAGTAGGAAGACCAAGCAGCACAAATGGGGGAGGTGTATGCTAATGGCCATATAATCATAATGAGCAACATTATTAAAATGAGCCTCTCTGTGTATGCTAATGAAGAAAACAAGATGACAGAGTGATTCACAAATATATAAATGGCATGCAATGGGGCTGTACTTGCAGCATAGTTAAATTCCACCCAATACTCATATTCAGATTAAGGAAATTACCAAAGAATGTGAGGGGTTTTCAATACATTTTCTAAATGTGTATGAGCAAGAAGCTTTCATTTTTGTTGCTGTACTTGCTGGTGCATGATATTCCCCCAGATGCAGCAAGTCATCCAACTGTGCTTATAATTTCATGGACTACATGACACTGACATTGTGCACTACTAGTGATTAGATTAAGACATAGTCCAAGAAGTAATGGACCTGTGTTGGCATCGTCTGCAGCACCATTGGAGCCTTGGAGTACCTATCTCACTGGAAAGAAAGATTTGTGAGATTTTACATATAATATTACATATATTTGGATGGCGCAGTGGTGCAGCAGTAGCAGTGTCACCTTACAGCAAGAGGTATTCTGGTTTGATCCCCAGCTGGAGTGCCTTCTGTGTGGAGCCTGCATGTCCTCCCTGTGGCTGTGTGTGGGTTTGCTCTAGTTTCCTCCCACGTTACAAAGACATGCATCTGGAGTGTTTCTCCCTGGGCCTCCCCTAAAAATTGGCTTCATTCCAAGATGGACTATCTCGATAAATAAATATCAACAGCGACTTTTCAGCAATCTGCTGGGGACACAGTGAGGGCATCTGCCTCAAGAATACTCCATCATGTTTTGATGTCATGCTTCAGCATGTGAGGGAGCACATGTGGTTCCCACATGCCTGAGAGCAGGAAGCCAGTACCTTTCATATTTCCATGGTGTAGCCAATTCCATTGCACTATTAGGGCCCATACACTGCACGCGCACTGAAAAAAAGGCTGCATGGAAGTTAGGACAAGAACTGCAAATGGTATAATTCCATCAACTGCCAGGTGTTTTTTAATGCACAGGATTTTATCTAAACTGTGTGTATATGCCATCCAGGCAGTTATCACATCTTCCACAGATGGAACACCTGTGACCTGCATCAATGGTTTGTAAGGGGTGACTTCCCTAAGGACCATCTCTTTGGGGATGCTGGATATACCCTGGAATCTTGACTCATGATACCTATAATAAATTCACAAAAATCAAACCAACCAGGGGTGCACCCATGACTAATTATAACCAAGAAACATTACTGAACATGTCTGGGATGATAAAGGTACACTTTCACTGTCTGGATTCATCCAGTGGTGCCCTGCTACTTGTGCAAAACTATTTTCAGTTTGTGCAACAGTATGTAATATCATACTTAGGAAGCAGTTAAAGCAAGGCGGGAGCCTACAGGGGCAGCAATCCCCAAAATATTGGCAGTGGAGGTGGAGTCATTGGAGGAGCCAGCAGCATGGGATTCTCATGCCAGATGTTGATAGGCATAGTATGCTGTGGCATTAGAAAGAGTCAGCGACTTGCACACAGCTTCCTAACATAGTAGACAAGAGTAAAGAATATGCATTACAATAAAAATGCTGCATGTAAAACCAACACTAAGTTGTACTTACCTCACATAGTCTGGCCACACTATTCATCAGACATAGGCAACCCAAGTAGCAGTGTACAAAGGGCAGGGCACAGTTTTCATTATTTGCACTGGTGGGGAAGGGAGCACAGGCGTGGATGTCTTTCACAGGGAAGTAAGTGATTGCTGAGGATTATGAACATCAAATGTGCTGTTTTGTGTCCTATTTTTTTTTTTTTTTGGGGGGGGGGGCTTTAACATAAAACTCTTTGAGAAAAGCCAGTGTCAGTGGAAGTGTGTAATGTACTGGGGGCTGAGGTGATGTGATTGTGGAACTGCTGTGACACATTCTTGTCAGTAATTGCAGCAGTGAGGTTTGAGCTAGTGTACAGGTCCAAGGCATGCATGAGAGAGGTTTCAGCATCCTGTTTATGCCCCTCCCCATGACAGCTGGCTCTACTAGGAGTTGCACTGGATGTACCACAACCCTGGTTAGATGCTGCTGGGCTGTGCTGTGTGATGATGATATCTGCTACAAGACCTGCCACTATGGTGATGACCACAACTGCAGGAACATCCTCTCCTGGGTGCAAACACCTGTATAACAGGTGTAGCCTTAAAAGTGCCAGCACTGGGATAGCAGGATTGTGGTTGTCCATGGCCACAATGGCTACCATCTGTGGATACAGCAGTGGATCGGCTTTGTGGATGGCCCCTTAGCCATGGCAGGTGAGCCATATAAGACATCACACATTCCACTGTGTGACTAAGTCAATCACACAAGCAGGATATACACTTCCATAGGTCATCATGCACACCCTGCATCAGTGTCATTAACTCTGCCATGGCTCTGGTCATACTAGGCTGTGCCTTCATGATGGCTCTGCAGATATGCTGCATTGCAGCCACTGACACATGAACCCCAGGGGTAGAGTGGTAACAATATCTCAAATGAGCGTCATTACCTAGCTCCCTGTGTAGACCTCTCTGCCCATTATTGCTAGGGGCAGATTATAGCAATAACCCACGCCTGGGTGTGGGTAATGCTAAATTTACCCACGGTTGGCATGGTTTGGCCCCGAGGGTGAAGCCCGAGGGACCAAACAAAGCCAACCGTGGGTAAATTTAGCATTACCCACACCCAGAAGTGGGTTATTGCTATTATACCATGACATTATTTAAGAAAAGAAACTATTACTTTTCTTAAATAATGGCATAGTATAATGCCTGTTTGCTGCCCTTCCGCAGAGGTCTGGCATCCGCGGCAGTTCTGATGTACTGTGCGCCTGCGCAGTACATCAGAGCTGTGGGCAAGCAGCGGAGAAAGCAAGATCTCCGTTGCTTTTTACTGTTTCGCTATGTTAGCGAAACAGTAAAAAAGCAATGGAGATCTTGCTTTCTCCGTTGCTTTTTTTAAAACACTGTCTCGCTATGTTAAATGGGTTTAACATAGCGAGACAGTGTTTTAAAAAACCAAGTTATACTAATGGAAAAAAGTCCGGGCGACCGGACCTTTTTCCATTAGTATAACTCGATTTACAATGGGCACGCTGGCCAATCAGCGTGCACGTTTTGGGGGGGTCATGGTATAATATGGCATTTGTTTCTATGTGGCAGCACACTTCCCTGATTGATAGTGTCCCAATCAACCTCCCTGCAATGTGTGGGTAGCCCAGGTATCTACAAGCATAGAGGCTGTGCTCATGGTCTATTCTGGAAATGCACTGGTCACATTCCCTTTGTCCATTTCATACTCTGAACTACCTGGCTATGCCATCTCACCCTCCCCCATCATTATAGGCTGAAGATTATCTAGTACCACACAGGGGCAGTTCTACAGTGCTGATGTCAGATAAATAATCACATGTGAATACACCAAAGCACAAAATATACTGTGTAAGTATGATTCAGCAGCAGAAGTATAAATGCTACTGTGTTTTACAGATAGTAACATGATAACAAAAAATTATTTAAATGTCTACCTTGTACAGATGGAACTGGAGGATGAATTGTCAATGTATCTGTGTATCATAAATCAGACAGGTGTAAAAATTAGGACAGAGACTGATGGGTAAAAAGGACTTGCAGGTTTTCTTACACAGAAAAAGGTTGACATACCTGGGCCATCTTCCACTGATTGTCTCTGTGGCTGGTCAACTCTGCCCCTACATCCAGCACAGCACTATGGGACTCTGTTGAGGTGTCATCACTTCTGAGAGAGTCTAAGAATTCCTCCATCACAATGGACACCCACCACTGACCTACTGTCCCATGCCAGGAGTTGAGCTCTTTGTCAGGCAGAAGATATGATGTCACTACCCCTGCGGCACTCCATGTCATAACTTTTGCTGTCGCAACCAATCATATTGACATCTGCTGCAACAGCTTCCCAGGTATGACCTCGATGGGACTGGTCAGCTGCATGCAGGTCAAAGAGCAGTCATGCATTGAGGACCTGGAGAGAAACCTCATTCTCCACACTGGTGGTTTCTCAACAATCCCTCTTTAATTAATACCAGGCACATAAGTTTACTCAGTATGTGCCCTGCAAAATAATACCCATACCATTGCAGATGGTCACTGTGTCATTACTGATGTTTTCAGGGTAAAAATAGTTTTTCAAATCACACGTGTAATGTATCCCACCATCAAATTCATTTACTGAAAGTGGTATTTGAAATTCACCAAGAATATGTTGAACTGCAACCTGACAATGTGTTGATGGGTGTGTCGCACATTTTTCCTAACAAATCTTCAGCCCAACAAATCGCTTTTCCTTGTAAACCCATCTCAAAACACCTTCCCAATAATATACTCACATTTGCTACCAAATCTTTCTTACTATGTCAACAGGTTCAGTGGCATAAAAAAGAGCCATACTTGAAAATGTGGAGTTGTAAAACATAACACTTACCTTGTACAAGCAGATCTTCAGGATGTTCTTTGTGTTTCACTGTTGCAGTCATTACATTTGGGTAATCTGCTTGCAGGTTTCCCTCAGTCAGCCTGATTAACAAAGTCTTGGGTCCTGCGTCAGTTGCTGTCCCTTCTTCCATGACATCAGGTCATCAGGGGTATAAAACATACAGCTGATGCCATTACATCAGTCTTTCTTGCCGTGCGGTGCCTGAAACAGAAGCAGTTCACAAGTGCTGGTGGGCCGACTCCTGAAAGTTTCATTTTTGAGTTTCATAACCAAAGTTATTAACTAAAAGCTAAGTACCCCGTTGGGAAAACTTTTTTCTTGCTCCTTACCGATGTCAGTAAAAGTTAATAATTGCATTACTTGTGAAAAGCAAATACCTCATAAAGATTTTCATTCATACTGTATTCCTTGCCTAGGCCCTGACCACAATGTAACTTGCTGTCAGTTTTGTGCTTTATTTAATCAGCGCACTATCCGTCGTCGGTATATTTTTGCCTCTAAATATTTCAGTTCTCGGTTTAATTATCCAGAAATGTCATTGGTTAGCCATCTGACTACTGGGATTCCAAAAAAAACACAAAGATAAAGACAGAGACTGGCCACCAAGGTCCAAAACTGCCAACAACGCTTCTCCTAAGCCAGTCGCCAGTTCACCGGTACTCAGTGAGGCGCTTTTGCAGCCCCTGATATCTGCTACTTCTGATTCGCAGGCCTCTACTGAGACCCATTCGGAGTCCGGTATGCCACGAGATACTTCAACTATGTAACCCCCGGATGTCTCTACCTTGGATGGATCCAAAGCCGCTGTGCAGGCACTGGCTTCTGAGGGTGTATTCAGGCCTACGGACTTGCATATTAAATCAATGCCTCCTTCATTACTAAGGCCTAAATCTCGATCCATGTCTAAAAAATCGATGCCCAGGCCACATGCTCAGGCCGCTATGCCTAAAAAAAAAATGATAAAAATGGCTGAAGATCTAATAACTTTAATAAGGGGTAGCCAACCCCCCCCCCCCAAGAGGCCTGGGGCTGAGATTGATTATGAATCTTCTGATCAGGATTCTGTTTTTTCTGACTCTTGTGATTACCTGGATTTGTCCTTACCTACTTAGGTGGATTCTGATGCAGAGGACTCTATTCCCTCTGCTTCCCCTCCTGAGGATTTTTCTTTTGGGGAAAACTTACATACTCTAAGGGAGCATTTTCAATGGGAAAGCCAGGAATTTTCAGATTCAAAAAAGAGGCGTAGGGATTTCCTTCTCCTACCTCAGCATAGGCCTTTGGCTATTCCTGCTGTACTAGACATTGTTGATGATGCTTTCTCGGAATCCATTTTCGCCCCTGATTCCCTGCCTCCTGCTCCCATTAAACCTGACAGATACTACAGGGTCCCTGAGTCCCACAAGTTTCTTTACAAAAATCGTATTGCAGATCCTGAGACTATTTCACAGGGGCCCAAGGGCATTAAGGCTTCTACTGCTAAAAATCCTACCCCTTCTGATAGATACTCCAGGGCGCTGGATAAATGGGGTAAAGAGGTTTATACTTCAGCAACTTTGTCAGTTAGAGCTTTAAACTGCCAATTTCATATGTTAAAATATCAGCAACATGTTATTGGACTGCTTAAACAGAAAATGATGTTGATTCATGACTCTGTGGAAAATAAAGACTTACAGGATTTAATGCATTCTGCTGAACAAGTTGGAAAACATACTTTGCAATGTGGTTTTTATACTTTAGAGGCCTCTTGCAGGGCTGCTGTTACTGGGTCTGTGCTTAGAAGGCATGCTTGGCTTAAGGAGCAATCTTTGCCTGATCATGTTAAAGCTAAATTGTTGGATGATCCTTTACATCAGGACTGCCTGTTTGGCAACAAGGCTGAAGACGTTCTTAAAAAGATGGAAGATAAAGCTAAGTCTATGCAAACTGTTAAAGATTTTTTACAAGTTCAGCCTCCTAGATTTAGTAGGCACTGGCCTTCTAAGAATTGGTCCTTTCCAGCCCCCTTCCAGGTCTTCTCAAGCCAAACCCAGACACAGCAAAAACCCCAGCTTTCAATCCCAGGGGACTCACATAACTAAGCAGTGGGGGGCCTCCACTTCCAAGTCTGGGAATAACAAGACACCCTCCTATGGTAAATTGTCTCAATGACTTCCTTTTAAAATTTCCAAGCACTTATCTTCTGACTGCCCCTTTTGGGGGGAATGACTGCTCTTCATGCAAAGAACTGGGAACTCATTACCCAGGACAAATGGGTTTTAAATATAGTGTCCCAGGGATACAGATTTCATTTCCACACATTGCCAATGCCAAGTGGGTGGCTGGACCTACCCCGAAATCAGTGGGCAGAGGCTCAAAAACAAGTATTTTCTCTCTTAAGCATGGGGGCTATTCAGCTGATACCAGAAGAGGAAAAGGGACAAGGTTTCTACTCAAGGCTTTTCCTGGTACCCAGAAAAGACAAATCATGGCGTCCAATCCTGGACCTGTCTTCTCTAAACACCTTTCTGGAGATTCCAAAATTCAAGATGTTGACTCTTCCCCAATTACTTCCTATGCTAGGCAAAGACGCCTGGTTGGCAACACTAGATTTAAAAGAGGCATACCTGCACATACCAATCAGGGAATCTTGCAGAAGATACCTATGCTTCAAAGCAGGCTACACGCACTATCAGTTCTCTGTGCTGCCCTTTGACTTATCTACTGCACCCGGGGTATTCACAAAGTGCCTAGCTCCAGTTATTGCATTTTGCAGGCAAAGAAGTATTCAGATATACCCATACCTGGACGAAGATCTAATTCAGGCAGAAAGCCAGGACATACTTTTGAATCATCTGGCGTTTGTAAAAAGGGTACTAACTTGTCTGGGGTACACCATAAATGAAAATAAATCACAACTGGTACCCTGTCAACAAATTACATTCCTGGGAGCAAGCTTGAATACAACTTCCCAGATGGCTTACCTCACTCCAGAAAAGCAAATTCATTTGACAACCTACTTCAAACAAGTGGCCACAAAAACCCTGCTATCTGCAAGACAAATACTGCAAGCCTTGGGGTTCATGGCCTCCTGCATTCTTCTAATTCCATATGCACAACTGCATATGAGGAAATTACAGTGGTATCTAAAAAGCCTATAGAGTCAACAATCTTACAGCCTAGAAACAATGATTCCTATCATACCTTGCCTACGCCTAGAGTTCCTTTGGTGGGCAGAGGCCTGCCATCAAAACAAGGGACTACCTTTTACACCACCCCCTGCCACCAAAACCCTAACAACAGATGCATCAGACTATGCATGGGGGGATCACCTGGCAGGGAAGTGCATTCAGGGCAATTGGAACCCAAGTCAAATGCACCTGCATATCAATCAAAAAGAAATGTTAGCTGTACAGAATGCTCTGACAGCCTTCAAGGACTACATTCTTCCAGGACAACTAATGGTAAAGATGGACAACACCAGGATTATGTGGTACATAAACAAGCAGGGGGGGTACACATTCTTACCCCCTCTGCAGACTAGCCATGGCATTGTGGAACACAGCCTTGAGCTACCAAGTGCACCTGCAAGCTCAATTCCTGCCAGGAAAATTAAATACACTGGCAGACGGGCTAAGCAGAAACCTCATGGACCCACATGAGTGGAAACTGGAACCAAGGATTTTCAACATGTTGACAAGCGAATGAGGGAGCTTAGATATAGACCTGTTTGCCTCCCCCAGAACTATCAATTGGACAAATTTTGCACAAGGACTCCCCACAAACAAGCCTGGAAAGTGGTGCTCTGTCCTTCAGCT
>NC_056741.1:1224216683-1224314183 GCF_019279795.1 Protopterus annectens | reverse complement strand
TACACATAGCTGTTGACTACAGTATGTCTGACATGGGCTTTAGCTCTTTTACTTTTGTCATTGTTTATTGTTTTCAGTCGATGTGCTTTCAGTATTTTTAATGTTAAATAAAGTTGCATGCTTCCTTTTGACAGTCTGTCAACTACAATTCTATTTCTAGCATTTTTTTTTGGCCACAAGTAGGTCACCCTGCAATGTTTGTTCAGTCTTACCATTGCCAAGCGCTATAAACAAATGTTATAGCTGATCGAAATTGTAGTGATACAGCACCCCTAGCAGGTAAACTGATGTATACTTCAATAGCAGAGAACTTACAGCGTCAAACGTAAGGTATATGAGAAATTATGTGCTGATCAAATGTTCACAGGCTATGCAGTGCATGCATACTTGTAAATTAATACATGTTGGGTTTTTTCCACAATGTTCACCCCACTTTGCTTTCTCTTCTTTTACAGAGCAGATTCCAGGGAAACAGTTGTTTACCTTTCTCAAAATCAGTTTGTATCCATGCTATGCCTGATATTGATGTTTGTATTACTGAGGGATTTTTTTAAGTAGTATGTATGTAGTAAGTTTTTTTAATGGTATTTTGCCTTTAAACTGCCACATATCATGGGAGTTCATTCATTCATAATGGTAGCTGTTACATTTCAAGCTGAATAATTTATCTAAAAAGATAGTAGTCTAAACTGCATTTGTTATTCATTGCCTTTGATCTGCTGTGTTTCATGTTAGGTCAAGTATCAACAGTAGTTAACTGCTGTCTTTCACGTTGGCTAACTGCTTGTTTGTCTTCCCAACTTATGTGTAAAAATGTCCATGTGCAATTATTACTTTGTTTACTGCATTAAAATATGCATTTGTAAAATGTTATGTGCAATCTTTAGTTCTATCAAGTATTTTGATCCAAGTGATAACAGGACTGCATTTAGATACTAGCATTCTACATTTTATGTGAACTGTGCCCTTTTCCAGCCTACACATTTGCTCTATGAAGCTTTATTTATATAAAGATCCAATTTGGATTTCCAGTGAGACACTGGGGCAAAGAGTGTGGGATTGAAGATAACCATACTCTATATTAGTTGTGGGTGAAATTACCTGCATCTATAGGGAATATTTGTTTGTTTGTTTATTTATTTATTTATACTTTGTTGATTAGATTAGTCCCACTTGGCTAGTGTCTTTTTTTTTCAGGGGAGACCGAAGGTGGTATTTATACCACTACGGGAAATTTGGCTGTGGCATCAGGGAACCTCCCTTCTCTTTTGATAGGTGCAGTGGGATCTTTTACATCCACTTGAGCTACCACCAACTGAAGCAGATAGGACCTCAATTCTGATCTCATCTGAATTACAGTACATTTAGGAGTGCAGAACTCTCCTAATGCTGAACTGCAATGTCAGTAATCTGAAACATTAATCCAATCAGCTGGAGTAGGAATAGAACCCACAGCCTTCTGATCTTTCAGCGGCAAAAGTGAAAGTACTACCTTTTGAATCATTGACACAATATGGCCATTGTACTGAAATTCCATGCATATTCCCTACTTATGCACACAACTGCCTTTGCATCAAATAAACCTAATGGGAGCAAGGACTGAGTAGGAGCAATGGGTCTTATAAAAAAGAATTTACAGTCATATTTAGATATGTTACCAATGCATGTAACTCCATACAAACTGCAAAAGGCATCATTACTAGGCACATTGTGGGTGCTGCGAAGATAACTACTGGCTGACATCAAAGATTGAAACAATACTAATTTCATGAACTTTAATCATACTTTGACTTAGGAATGGGTTCCATTTCTGTCATGGTATTAGAAACCCAAAAGCCTTGATGAAATTATAAAAAGAGTGGAGCAAGAACTGAGTAGATCACCACTGGTATTCCTCTGTACCTTCATTCCAAAATGCACTTTACCTATGATGACCATACTTATTTTAGTGTCAAACAGAAGTAGCAGCCATGTGAATTGGCATCTTTCAGCTCATTTTGGCACTATTTGAGCACCAGTTGTTTTTCCTAGAAGTACAAGGTATGGGGTATGTGCTGTGGCTTGCCATTTGTTGCATTCTAACAAATACACTTTTTCAGCCTTGAACTGTGATGGACAATAGTGATCCAAACTCTATAACTCTGTAGTTATATACAAATGTACAGTTTTTTTTATAATTCTTTTTATTAATTTTGGTATGAACTTAAAATAATATGTCCACATTATTCCAAAGAAAATGAGTATGAAAATGAATAAAATATCAGTCAAACAACATAATTATCATTCTCAAGTGAAACACAGTTAACATTCACTTACAATACTGTACACAGTGAAGACTGACCACTATAAAATCTCAGTAATAAAAACTAATGTCTATGAACAGTGCACAGAATATCAGACCTCTACATCCCTTCCCCCAATCCATAGAATTGTCTGATTTCAACCTGTAAATTATAAACTTCACACTCTGTTTCTTGGCTTCCTTGAGCACGCAAGACTCTGTGATATACCTTGATATTATTTGAACCAATATTCTGTCTCCTCTATACAACAACCCTTTTCCAAGCTGTTTCTCCATCTGAGACCATCCTTTGTCCTCTCACCTGGGGCACAAAATCCAAAATTCCCATCTGTTTGGTACTTGCTTATTAAAAGCCCCACTCCTACTCCTGTGGTACATTTTCCCAGCAATTACTTACGGAGAACATTAACAAAACATATGGATTCTTCCTGTGTGTAGGTCTCTACATCTCCGGTATACACACTCACCCACCTTTGTTGCAATGGAAATTTGTAACACAGCCAGCACTTGTAATGATCCCCACAAGTGGTAGTGTATTCACATTATGTTCCATTTTAATACAAGCCAATCATTTCTTTTTAGTAAATCTAACACCTTATTTAGTTCCCCATCTTAATCTAAGATTTCCATTTCCTTACCATATTTGTGTTGAATAAGGGTCCTATAAACCGCTTGACAAGTTACTTTCCTACTCTCCCTCACCGTCATGTCCTCTAAGCCAAGTCCATTAAATATTTTCCAACTCAGATCTCACTCCCCATCCCAAATTTGTAATTCATTCTTTAATTGCCTTTTTAAACTACTCATACTGAAGCCAAGTACAGACAGAAAAATTGTGTTAAGCGTACTTATTTTTACATTTTTCCCACCTCAAATACCTCATTTCTCCTACTGAATAAATTCTCACTTTCTGCATGCCTCTCATCTTCCACTTCCTTCAATTAATTGAGCAGCCCCGGATTTTAATATGTTGATTATTCCATAACCTAGACTTTAAAATGTCTGAGTCCACCTTGGGATATCCTTCCAAAGCTTTAATATATCTTTCCAAAATCCCGTTGATTTGAAATTCAGTGATCCCTTCCAAGCCACCTACCCCCTTCAAAAGACAATCTAGGTTATAAAACACAGCAGCAGCAGAGGTCAGCACAAATAATTCTAAATCTTTTGGAAGTCATAATCTACTCTTGTCAATTCTAGCCTCCCTTGCCAAAAAAAAAAAATTCGCTCACAAGTGGATTTGAAGTTTCTTTATCCAATCACCAATCTGAACACTTAATGCCAAATACCTTGGCAAATACAAAAATATGGGAAGAATTATCACTTGAATTACATTTATCCTACCCATGAGAGTATTTATTATACATCTTCAACAAGAACAAATATATTAATATGCATTAATTCATGCTTGATTCTGTCTGCTTTTAATCTTTGATATTTGGCCTCATTTACTCTTGCTATATGATCTTCCCCTATAGGATAGTTAACAATACCTGCTCTGATTTGTACAGTCCTGGACCAATTGCACTCCAGAGCTGAAACCTGTTTAAACTGTTTTAAGATGTTAACAAATTCTGCAATAATTAAGTTTAACTTATCCTTTGCTAACACACAGTCATCAGTAAAATACCAAAATACTTGCACTCACATGGAATATCCTGCATAAACTTGTTGATTTGCTGTGCTGAAATATAAAGGACTACCCTAATGAGTCAAAAGCCGTTCTAATATCAAAGAAAACCATTCCTGCCTTGTCCCATGTCTCCTTATCTGCCAACAATATAAATTCTCTTAACAAACACAAGTTTAATTCTGAAGGGCACCCTTTGGTAAACCCTCTTTGATTATGTTGCACTAGTTTTGTAATACTTTCTGTATTCTTTTGGCTGGTACTGCTGCAAATATTTTTCATCAACATTTATTAAAAAAATGGGTCTGTAAATCGCAGAATACCTTAAAATCTTGCTTTTCCTTAAGAATTAGAACCATCAATGCCCAAATGAAGAAATCTTGCAAAATTCCTGTTGATGCCTCCTTGTTGTAAACATCAGTAAAGTGACAGGTGAGCTAAAGAGTTTATAAAGCTCTGCTGACAGTCCATGTGATCAGGGAGATTTTCCCATTCTAAGGTTATGTATTATCTAAGAAATCTCCTGAACAGAAATGTCCTTTTCCAGATCTTTCCTCTTCCCTATTTAGCATCTGTCCTTTCCACTAAAAAGAAATTCTGCCACCCGGCTGACTGTCATAACTACCTTTGGAGGCATACAATGTATTAAAAAGTTGCCAAAATACATGCCTAAAACCTTTAGAATCTAACACAGTGTTACTTTCACAGTGCATAACCATTCCCACAAACCATGCCTTCTGCTGATCCCACAGTCTTGACTGCCATCCACTTACCGATTGTTTCTCCTCCTGCCCACCAGATATCCAGGGCACATATAAATCACCTTTCTACTGCTGTAGGTTTCCACTCTACTATATTGGTTTCAGTCTCACTATTTGCACGCTCTTTATTTCAGCCCCTTCTCCACTCTTCACTGAATCCAGTTGGGTTTTTTTTGAGGGTTAAAAGTTCTTGCTCCAACTTACTAATGTGCTTACTACTTTCCTTAACCCAATGCCTTTTCATACTCATAAACGGAACTTTGCAAGCGCACTTAACTGCACTCCACCAGTACCAAAGTCCTATTGACTCCTCAGATTGTCATGCATTTAAACACACAATTTCCAACGTCAGATTAACCCTTCTTTTTGTCTCTGCTAGATGGACCAAATTCATGGTTTCTATTTCCATTTCTCAGACCTCTCACCCCCCCTTCTGGAAGAATTAAAGTCAAAGATACATGAGCATGATCTGTGAAACACCTTTCCTCAATCTCCATTCCATGCATGCATCTGGGTTAAACACTTCCCCTTGCAGCAAAAACCTATCAAGTCAACTGGCCTGTCCCGACAATGACCCATCTGCCTTCCTTGTCTTCTTTCACTTCTCTGACACCTGTAAATATCTTTTAATCAAAATAATTGCCCCTTTTTGCACCAGCTGTAAGCATTGCTACATTCCATCACTTTACTGAGGTTTACAACAGGGAGGTATCCACAGGAATTTTGCCAAAACATCAAAGTCCTTACACATTAACTTGATTTCATGCAGCATACTGATGATATCAACCTTGGTTCTTTTTAAGTTCCTTCAAATGTTTGCCATCCTGATAGGGTGCATAATTCTTCCCACATTCCATGGAACAATTGTCAGAGATAAACTACCCTCCCTTGTATGTGGCTCCCTAAACCCACACCCCTCCATTCCTTTCTTATACAGGTTAGGTCCCATGTGAACATTTGGATCCATATCAGATCTATGTCTGGATTCATGAGTCAAAGAAACACAAGGCACAAGGCAGTAGTAAGGGTGGTGTGAAGGAGGCAATTGTCTAAGGTGGTAGGGGGCAAGATCAAGAGTGCAGTTTTTCTTTTTTTGTTCTTCATGGGAAGAGCTGGGGTCTGTGAATTGGCTGAATTACTGTAGGAAGTTGATTGGCTTCTTACTGTAATCTGAAGATTTTTTTTATTTTATTAATCGTGTTATCCAGTGCTTCCTACAGTAAACCAAAGACTTTTTTTTCCTTTTGGACTTGTGTTGAGGGCTGGGGGAGTGGATTTGCTGGGGCACGATTGGTTGAATTGCAGTAGGAAGCCAATTTGCTTCGTAAAGTAATCAGAAGATGTTTTATTTATTTATTTGACTTATGTTATAAATCAAAATAAGATCTTCAAACCACACACACACACACACACACACACACACACACACACACACACACACACACACACACACACACACACACACACACACACACACACACACACACACACACACACACACACACACACACACACACACACACACACACACAGACACTCCAAACAGGCTTTGTGTCACTTGAATGGAGGACTGCAGTGGCCATCCCTCAATACAAGGGCAGTCCATCAATGGATTCTGGGAACTACAGACCCTTAAGTCTGACAAGTCTCATATGCAAAGCTATGTAAAGAATTATCATGGATATGATTAATAATGATACAGGAAGCCTTCATACACTTGATCCAAACCATGTTGACCTTGTTAAAGGCAGATCATGCCTACTTAACTTGGTGGACTTCTTTGAAAAGGTAATCAAGACAGCGGATGAGGACAAAATCATGCATACTGCCTGTCTTTACCTAGCTAAGGCATTTGATACAATACCCTACTCAGACATTGTAAACAAACTCATGGAATGAAACATTCACCCCTATGTTAGCTGACCAAGTTTGCAGATCACTATAGGAGAAGACATAGAATTCCCCCAAGACATTAAAATTCTATAAGAAGGACTAACACAAATAACTGCTGCCAAAGCTGTAGCTTAAATCCCAATGCCAAGAAATGCATAATAGTACCCTTTGGGAAGTCAGCCACCCTAGGAACCTTTCTCATTGATAACACACCCCTTAGAGTGGACCCAGTAGCCAGGGCTTTGGGGAAGTACATGAAGAGTAACCTGGCTTTGGACCAACATGTGTCTAAGGTAGCAAGGAACTCATTCTATGTTGAACATAAAAGCAGGAGCATGGTATTTAGTCCAGGGAAGTCATCATTCTCCTGTATTTGGCCCTTAGCAGGCCCATCATTGAGTACAACGACCCCTTCAGTATAGCTGTAATATCCGTAGATGTTCCTCACAAAAAGAGTACAGGGTGTAAATAACATGTCCTATGTTGATTGCCTCAAAGCCCTATCTCTGTCTCTATCTCTATCTCTGTCTCTATCTCTATCTCTGTCTCTATCTCTGTCTCTATCTCTATCTCTATCTCTATCTCTATCTCTATCTCTATCTCTGTCTCTATCTCTATCTCTATCTGTCTCTATCTCTGTCTCTATCTCTGTCTCTATCTGTCTCTGTCTCTATCTCTATCTCTATATCTGTCTCTATCTCTATCTCTGTCTCTATCTCTATCTCTATCTCTATCTCTATCTCTGTCTCTATCTCTATCTCTATCTCTGTCTCTATTTCTATCTCTGTCTCTATCTCTATCTCTGTCTCTCTATCTCTGTCTCTATCTCTATCTCTATCGCTATCGCTATCTCTATCTCTGTCTCTATCTCTATCTCTATCTCTATCTCTATCTCTATCTCTATCTCTGTCTCTATCTCTATCTCTGTCTCTGTTTCCTACAGACTGTTGAGAGACAGTCTGAGCCTGGCACACAAGGCATCCTTGGATCCCATTTTGATGGTCCTATTGCATGTCTCCAAAAACCAGTAGCATCAGAAATACTTGATCTGGGGACTTGAACCTTACTTGCAACATAAAGAAGACATGTTAGAGGAACAGATATGTATATCAGAGAACTCCTATCCTCTGGAATAGGTTTTCCATCCATGTCAAGCAAAGTTCTTCTGTATTCAAGCATAACCTGTACCAGTGGGTGGGAAATCAGAAATTCACCCCAGGTTTAGCACTTATGTCTCTAATGGACAGAGGCCGTCTGTAAATCATACCCTCACTTATATATAACTCTTTCAATAATCTCTAAGGCTCAAAACACTTGCGGGATATATTTGGTATGCATGGTTAGGCTTATAAAGGTCCCAGTGGTCATTAGCCTAGTACACACCTATAATCCTATTAATAAAAGCACTTTCTTAACAGCAGGCTTTTGTTAACAAAATATACATTGTGGTGGTTTTAAGCTCTCATTTTAATTTTCAAATGAGTGTAAACATGCCCTTGCTGTACAGGATAGATTTATTTTTATTTTTATTTTACATTTGTTGACCAGGCTAGTCCAGCTGGATATATGTCCATTTTCAGTAGAAGCCCGGGGAGAAAAGTTTCACAAAGCACACTGTTATTTATATTATGTGATATTTTACAAATGCAGGTACACTGCAGATTTTTTCCATTCATTACATTTCATTGCATTTTTGCTAACAGAAACATAATACACATCAGCTATGGTTAGCCATATAAAGATATCTCTAATAACATTTTTTAAAAATAGAAGCACCTTCTCTTTATAGTTAACAGAAAAGTAACTAGCTTATATAGGTATGGTGATTAGTGCCCAGAGATAATAGAGGTAGTTAGTCAGGGTTAGCACATGGGTATAACCACTGTGATTTAAGGTATGGTTTCAGTTTGCTTTTAAATAGTGCTATTGAGGAAAAGAAGGTTAGGTCACTGGAGAGGGGAGTTCCAGGTTTTGCTCACAGTATTAGATAACAAGGAGTCACCAGCCATATTGTTAGTTTTACCTATTTGTACAAGTAGTTTATCAGATGAGCATAGGGTCTTGACCTTATTATAGGAGGTGATAAGGTTTGTAAGTATAGGTGTGTTAGTAGGTTGATATAGGATTTTGTGGGCAACTGTTAATTGGTTAAATAGTAGTAGATTTGGCAACTCTAACCGTCCTAGTTGTTCAAGATTGTTACAATGATGGGTTCTGAAGGCAGACCCAGTTGCAAATCTGGCAATATTATTGCAGGAGATTTCAAGCTTGCTCAGGTTGTTTTTACATAGTTTAGTACATATAGACGAGGCATAGAGAAGGGTAGAGATTAAGTGGGCACGGGCAATGGTGCTCCTGGCTAGTGGAGTCAGAAAGGGTTTAATCCTAGATAGGGAGCCTAATTGTTTGTTGACTGATTTTATAGTACTGTTAATATGGGAATCAAAGGTAAGATTGTTATCAATTAATACCCCAAGAAGTTTTGTAGTAGAATCAGGAGATATGATAATACCATTGCTTGATGTCACAGTAAAGTTAAGTGGGGAGGACCAACGGGTGGGAGTGAATAGCAGCAGTTTTGTTTTTTTGAGGTTCAAGATGAGACATTGGTGTAGAAGCCATTTCTCAACTATATTAAACATGTTTTGGGTTAGGGACTGTAGGTCAGATGGAGAAGTGGCAGAACATATTAGCGTGGAATCATCTGCATATTGGATACAGGTAGCTTGAGGTATTACAGAATGTAGGTCATTTATAAAAATAGAAAATAGGAGAGGGCCAAATATGGAGCCTTGAGGGACACCAAAGGCAATTGGGAGGTGGGAAGATAAGTTGTTCTCCCATAGTATAGCCTGCTGTCTGGTGTTTAAGTAGGATTGGAACCATTGGAAAGCCAGTGTGTCTAGAGACAGGTTTTTGAGTATGTTTATGAGTAAGTGGTGGTTAACCATATTGAAGGCTTTCGAAAGATCAGTAAAGAGGGATGAGAATAGAGTGTCATTATTGCAATTTTTATTAATACAGTCAGAGAAGAATAATAGAGCAGAGGTGGTGCTATGAAATGGCCTAAAACCATGTTGGCAGTTGACTAGTAAGTTGTTTTCTATTAGGTAGTTTAACAGTTGTTTATGAATGCATTTCTCCATGATTTTTGCCAGTGGGGATAATATGGCTATAGGTCTATAGTTTGATAATTCATTGGAGTTACCACCTTTATGCAGGGGGATATGTGAAATTTTCCAGATTGATGAGATAGTTCCTTCAGTAATAGTTCTATTAATCAGGATGGAAATGGGGTAGCCTATGGCTTTTGCAGCTTTTTGCAGGTATTCTGCAGGTAGTAGGTCTCCAGAAATGGTGGTAGGTTTAAGTTTTTGAATAAGGATGCAGACAAGGGATGTAGGAACAGTTTGGAAATGGTTGCTGTCATCTGCAGAACAAAACATAACACTTATATACTTCCGTCAGTCACCCTCTATAGTATATTCCCAAAATCCACTGAATTTCTTTTTAGCTCTAACTTCATGTTGTTTTTATACAATATGGCCTGATGTTTCCACATATGTTACATATACTACCGTATTTCTCCATAAGTAAGACATAACCAGAGAATAAGGCCTAGCATGGTTTTCCAGGGTGGTCATGATATAAGCCCTACCCCAAAAATAAACCCTAGTTAAGATCGTTAACAACACACGATGGACATGTTGAATTATAAAATAATAATATTATTGACACCTGTTGACTGAGGTTATCATACTCTGCTCGCCATTTCTGGACCATTCCGACACCCAACTTCTTCTCTTTGCAGAAAGTCATAAGATTCTTTCCCTGGGAGTCCTCCATGATTCTAACTGTAACCCCACTTGATGGTTGAGATTCTTGGCCCATAAACACTGGCACGTGTACTTTGATTGGTCAAAGTACAGACAATGCACGTAAAACATGCGCACTTGATAACAAATGGGTGTGGTTGTGTCTTCTTAACCGTCACCATTTTGTGTTGCCACTCCTGTCTCATAAGTCTTCAATTAACCCCCCCCCAAGACAAGATGGGTGCAAAAAGAAAGAGCTATTCCATCAAGTACAAGAAAGGAATCGTGGAGGACTCTCAGGGAAAGAATCTGATGGCTTTCTGCAAAGAGAAGAAGTTGGATCTCCGAATGGTCCGAAAATGGCGAGCAGCATGCGATAACCTCAGTCAACAGGCCGACGAGGGAAATGTTAAGAAGTGTGGATCATGTCGGCAACCATTATTTCCTGAGCTGGAAGACATCATCTGTGAATGGATTGCTAACAGGAGAGCAAAGGCTTTGGTTGTGCGCAGGGCTGATATTCAAGTATTTGCCCATACAATGGCACCACAGTTAGAAATATCCCCAGAAGAATTCAAAGTATCCCAGCATTGGCTGGATGGCTTCCTTCAGCGATATGAACTGTCTCTAAGAAGATCAACAACACTGTTCAAGCTGGAAGATACTGAAGTTATTAAACGTGCACTTGCATTCAAGTCCTTTGTTGATGGCATCAACCTTTCTAAATACCAACTCTCCAACATGATTGTTATGGATGAAACTGTAGTGTTTATGGGTCAAGGATCTCAAACAACAATTGGTCAGAGGGGTGCCTCATCAATCTACATTACCTCCACTGGTTACAAAAGTGCGTGTGTTACCTGTATTTTGGCAATTCATCTAGATGGAAAGAAAACCCCACCTCTAATCATTAGTAAAGGCAAGAAAGATAAGATTGAACATGTTTCCGGCATTTACATTCTTGAAACCAAAAAAGCCTGGTGCACACAAGCAGTTATAAGGAAGTGGGTCGATGTAATGCTGCCACTTGTTTTGCGACATGGTGAAAGAGGTCTACTAGTCTGGGATTCAGCCAGCACTCACCGCACTAAAGACATGAAGAACTTCCTTGCACAGAGAAGAATAGATCAAATAATGATTCCCGCAGGAATGACTGCCTAGCTCCAGACTCTTGATATTGCAATAAACAAGCCATTCAAGGACGATTTGTGCATGGAACTCAATGACTACATTGAAAATAGAATGGAGAGAAATCAGCAAGGAAACTGTGAAGCCTAGCCTGCAAGAGGTCATGACTTGGGTGAAGAATTCATGGGATAAAATCACTGACAGCTGTGTTGCCAATGCACTACGAGCAGGCTACATGGACAAGCAGTGCTTATTAAAGGAGAGCTCTATTGCTAGACATACAGATTGGGACCAATGGTTCTGCAGGAAATGGAGTCACAAGAAATTCAGGCCAGAGTTTGGGGGTTGGAGACTTATGACAATGTTCCAGAAGAAGATGACATGACTGTATTTGAATAACTTTTTCATTATCGAGGCAACAGAATGGATTGCTTCTGCTTTCAGCTGCCAGCAAGCTCTTGTCGTTTTTTTACTTTATTGTATTAAGGTAACATTTCATTATCAAGGGGTAATTACAAAGTAAGGCCACTAGTTCCCAGACTTCATTTTTATGACTTTCCATCATTCTTCTCTTACGGTTTGGGTAAGGAATAAAGAAAGCATCACCACTCAAAAAGTGGCAGTTTTATTCACCTGTTTTATTGCCCCCCTCCAATACACATGTATTGAGATTTTTCTGCACTTTCTGTTAAGCATGAAATATTGCACTGTAAAAGCCAAGGTGTAGATATTCTGAAGTTGAAATGTTTGTTGCACTGTTTATGTAGAATTCTCACACAACTGTTAACGCGTTACCTAGAACTGTTGCCCAATAACGGAAAAGTACCAAATAAATGTCGATTTGTGTACATGAATAAATATTGATTTGTGTACATGAATAAATGAATAAATGTAGATTGTTGTACAGGGGAGGGTTTAATAAGGCATCTCCTGATAATAAGCCCTAATGCATATTTCGGCGGGGGAAAAAGTATAAGGCCCGGTCTTATTTTCGGGGAACTATGGTTGTGTTTTTACTCACCAAAAAAATGTCTATGTGATAGTGTTTCCTGGATAAATTCTTGGCAGAACTCCCTCATCTGCACAAGTTGTCATAATGTTTGTCTTCAGAGAAAATGGCATTGACACTTGATAAAGCCAGTTCCATTCAGGCTTGTTGGCGATCTTTGCAGGCTTGTTGGCTGTTGGTGAAGCACCCACCAAGAGGAGAAAACGCTGAGAGAAGAAAGGAGCCACTATTTTAAGTATTTTTCTCTGTTTATTTGCTAAGTTTTTCTGCATAGCCGCCTATTTTGAGCATTTTCTGGCTTGTTAAACTTGATTTCTGCATTAGTAACTGTATTTAGAGCACAACCTAGAGCTGTTTACTGAATTTCCTGTTTGCACTTATTTTTAAAATCGTTTTTTTCTCAAAACTTGCATTTTATCTGTCTTTGGCCTAGCACTCTTGTGTGGGGTCATTTACTGCACTGTTATAACTTGTTGATACTTGTGAACCTCTGCTATCTCTGAAAAACAAAAAACAAAAAAATCTTGCTTTTTTCCCACTTTTCTGAGATTTAAAAAAGTTCAGTTACAGGCTTGCTGTTCTTGAACTGTTTGTAAGTTTCTTTGAGGCCATTTTTTGCTTGGACTAAAGGGAAGTCTCTCTGTTGATCAGTGGCAGTGAAAAACATTGAGCAGCCTGCCTGCCCCTGTGGGAGTGGTTACTGACTTGAAACTGTTGTTTTATTGGCCATTTTGGGTCAATTCCAAAACTCCTTCGTCTTCCTCTCTTAAAACCCTCTTTTGCACGGTTTTGCACGTTTTTGAGCATAGCGCAACAGTGGGCAGCGCCGCCTAATTGGGTTTAAACTATTCCTGGCTCCACAATGTCTGCTCTTCACTTTTTCCCTTAGAACTGCTCTATCTCTCAATTTAAACACCATATTCTCATTCTAAGGCCCTTCACTGTTCAATTAAGTAATCCTACAAGTTAGCACTATTAAACCATAAGCACTACTTACTCTTATACTCTCTACGATTACCCTGTCCTCTATTGGTCCATCTTAAATTCATTTTCCCTATATTACTCTAGCATGTCCAAAGGTCAGTCAATGGTTTCCTCTCCAGTCCAGCTGGTGAATCTGGGAATTTTGAGGCAATGTTACAACTGTCTCATGTACACGGACAACCCTCTCCTCCTCCAAACAGGTTCAAATATATGTGAGAGATGCAACTATTTAGCCAAACTGGAGGCTGAGCTCTCTCATCTCAAAACTGGTGTAACCAGTCAGGAGGAGAAGGTAACCTCACACAACACAATTCCAGTATCACATAGTCCCACCACATCAGCGAACCAAACACATAAATACACAAAAACATACTCGGAGGCTCTAAATAAAAATCTACCTAAGCAACAGAGACCTCCAAAGCAGACATCCAAGCAAACGCTACCTCAAAACAAAACACGCACAACACATAACCCACAAAGTCAGTGTGCCAAGCAGCCACAGCCCTTAAGGCTGAATAACACACCTGATACTCTTGTAATAGGTGACTCTATTGTCAGACACACTGACGTCCCACTCACCAGGCTGAATAAAGAGAAGGTCACGGTGAGCTGCCTGTCGGGTGCTAGGATCCGCCACGTAACGCAAGCACTCAGGTCACTCCAAAGCAAATACAAATATGACTCAGTCATTGTACATGCTGGTGTGAATGACCTGAGACGTACCTCCCTGGACTACATGAAAAGAGACATAGAGGAGCTCTCTGATCATGTAGCCCAGGCTGGTATGACCCTGACCTTGAGCAGCATCTTACCCTCACCTAGAATGATGCCACAGTACAAAGACAAAATGATTGATTTTAACAATTGGCTAAAATTTTGGTGTCATTCAAAGGGGATCCAGTGTCTGTCAGCCTGGGATGACATGCTCGGCAAGCCACATTGCTTCGCTAGGGACGGCTTGCACCTGCCACCACTGGGCTTTCGGATATTGGCAAAGGCTCTTGCCACCCCCATAGTGCCTTTTTTAGGCAATGCTCAAAAGTCAAACCCACCCCCATAGACAGCACAAGGAACAAGAAACTAAGGGTAATGCTGCTAAATGCCAGAAGTCTTAACCTCAAGATGCATGCACTCGAAGCTCTCCTCAGTATGGAGAACATCTATATCTGTGCAGTGACAGAAACCTGGTTCAATGCTCCAGAGAGCAACCCAGCACTACCAGGCTATACCTCATATCATGCTTTTCGGCCCCAAAACCTGGACCGAACCACAAAAGGAGGGGGAGTTTCCATATTTATCAAGGATATCCACACCTCCAGGTTAGTTGCATTGCACGAAGTATCGGAGACCATCCATGTGCAACTAACAGTGGGCAAGACTGCTTTTCAGTTTATAGCATCCTACAGACCACCCTCTCAAATCAGGAATCCCACTCGGCTTTCCTGAAAACATTGGAGAACATGAAGATCTCTCCGAACACCATTATATTGGGTGACTTTAACTACCCAAACATTGACTGGGAACACTACTCAAGCCCCAACACCTTAGCCCAAAGGTTCCTGGAAATTATAAACTCAAATGCTATGGAACAACTAGTCACCACTCCCACAAGAGGGGACAACATACTAGACTTGATCATTACCAACATGGGGACTCTATGCTCCACACCAGAAGTATATCCCTCATTGGTAAGATCAGACCATAAATTAATTTCACTGGATGTCCACATCCCGACCCCACCCCCAGCCCAGAAAACCACAGTGAAAAACTTCTCAAAAGCAAACTTCTCACTTCTCAAAACCGAAGTGGAATCCTTCAAGGCCCCAGGGCCAGTGGAAACTACAGCCCAAACTGCAGAATCCTATATAAACGCATTTTACGGACATCTCCAGGAATGCATGGATCATGCTATCCCAAACAAAACCAAAACCCAATCATCCAAAGGCAGGCGTCCAGTCTGGTGGACCCCTGCCATAAATAAACTGTACAACAGAAGAAGGAAGCTACTACATGATAGAGCAAAATCCCTAATAGGGAAGGCATCTCTGATTAGTACTAGCAAAAAATTATGATCCCTCATAAAATCCTCCAAGGCCAGCTTCGAGAGAAAAATTGCACAGGACACCAAAGACAATCATAAGGCTTTTTTCAGTTATGTTAGAAACCTGGGATGCAACTCCCAGACTTGTTCTGAGTTGATTCTAAACGACAAAAAATACACTGAATCCACAGACATCGCCAATATCCTGGCAGACAGGTTCAGTGCAAACTTCTCCACCCCTCCCCCCCCAAAAGAGCAAGTATCTATCCCAGCAGAGGGCTGCCTCCCAAACATCTCTGATGCCCAGGTGAAGGCTGCCCTCTCCAAAGCAAAAAACACTGTTTCCATAGGACCAGATGGCATCCCAGGTTGCGTCCTACATGAACTCCAAGAGGAACTAATCCCTCAAATAAAACAGCTATACAATCTCAGCCTCACTACAGGATATGTGCCCACAGAATGGCGTACAGCAACAGTGGTCCCACTCCACAAAGGTGGAGCCTCTACGGACCCTGGAAACTATCGCCCCATAAGCCTGACTAGCTTAGTCTGCAAGGCTATGGAGAGGATCATCATGGAGCTCATAAACAAAGACATTGGGGACCTACAGACACTAGATCCTACCCAGTTTGGCTTTGTCAAGGGCAGATCCTGCCTTTTGAACCTGGTTGACTTCTTTGAAACAGTCACCAAAGCCATAGATGAAGGGAAGGTAGTCCACACAGCCTATCTGGACCTTACAAAGGCATTTGACACAATACCCCACTCGGGCATCATAGATAAGCTATCCAGCTTAAATATAAACCCCTATGTCACAAGATGGGTCACAAACTGGCTCAAAGACAGAACCCACAGAGTGAGAGTTGCTGGAGCCATGTCCGACTTGAAACCGGTCACAAGTGGCATCCCACAGGGTTCTGTCCTGGGACCACTCTTACTTGGTATATACTTTTCCGAGGTACAGGCAAACATGGGAGGACTATGGCTCACCAAGTTTGCAGACGACTGCAAACTGGGCGCCATAATCAACTCTCCAGCTGACACAAACATCCTTCAAAAAGGTCTCACAGAGACAGATAACTGGTGCCAGCACCATAGTTTAAAGCTAAATGCCAAAAAATGTATATTCATACCCTTTGGCAAAAACAATGTGCCCACAAATTACCACATAGGCGGAAACCCATTAAGTACAGAGAAAGTTATTAGGGACTTGGTGACCCAAGTTGATAGCAATCTCTCCTTTGAAAACCACATTGCCAAAGTGGTTAGAAAGACCTTCTACATAGCCCACCTCATCACAAAGGGTTTCACATCTAGATCAAGAGAGGTAATCGTGCTCCTTTATTCATCCCTCATCAGGCCCATCATAGAATACAATGCCCCTTTTGGGATGTACCTTACCCGACACCTGCAGCAATTAGAAAGACCCCAAAAGTATCTCACCAAGAGGATCAAGGGTCTCAAACAGATGCCATATGCTGCTCGGTTAAAAAAACTCCAGCTCTACTCAGTTGCATACCGCCTACTTCGAGGCGATCTATGCCTGACATACAAAGCTATGTCAAATCCAGAATTAATGGACATGCTCCACCTCAGAAAATCTAAATCCCTTAGAGCCACACGCTCGAGGGACTTGAACCTCAGCACAGAAATAAATAGAACTTGCTGGAGGGACAGGTTCATAACCCAGAGGCTCCCTTATGTGAGGCAGAGCACCTCACTGAATCTCTTCAAGAAGAATCTCGATAGGTGGATGGGGGATCGTAGGTTTGTCCCAGGGATTACTCCCGTGTCACTATTAGACAGAGGCACAGTAAACTAAACCTTAAAAAGGGCACAGTATACTCAAATCAAGGGGTGGCATAAGCCATACAGAATCAGGCTAGGCTTATAATTGCTGCAGGGCAGATAGCCTAGTATGAACCTATGAACCTATGAACCTATGAGCTGATAGTTGATAACCTGGTACCCCTTTTTTGCTGATGTGTCACACATTTGAGTAAAGATGGAGCCATCATGTCCATATGTCTGCAGTCTGCCCAGGATGCCAGGGACAGGTCTGCTGTCCTATGTAATACCTATAATGTGGTTTGTAAATTCCCAGGGCTGTCAGAAAACATCATGTAGTCTAGGACGGGTCTACTTCAGATAATCGAAATTTCCCTTACCCAAGACCCACTTAATCAAGACAAAAACTCTGAACGTTCAAATAAGCGAACATTCACATCAACGGATTTCTACACAGTGAATGGAAGCAGTTGGCCAACATTCAACCAACAAACATGTCAAATGTGCAGCATGTCAAATCCACCCAGGTGGGGGCTGCACCCCCCACAGCCCCAATGTGGGGGCCGCAAGCCCCAAACTTCAAACTAAATATACCAACTCCGAGATCACACTACAGTGGGGAAAATGGCAAATTTCCCCCATGTTGGCCACTTGCCACCATTCCCTGTGTAGAAATTTGGTGATGTGAACGTTCACTTAATTGAATGTTTGGTGTTTCCGTCTTGATTAAGTAGGTTTTGGGTAAGTGAAATTTCGATTATCTAATATAGATCCATCTAGGACTGCATTTAGTGCTCCAAATGCAGTATCTCTAGCATATTAATGAAATTATCCTATTTCAAGAATTTAGAGGACTGTGACATAACTGGAAAATGTCTGTTTTCAGTTCAAACCATCTTTCAGGTATCAGGTCCACTTTTTATATCAGAAATGTATTTACGATGGTCAGGATGACCTGGGGAAAGCTGGGTTTCCTGGTCCATTAGGCCAGCACACCTGTGTTTTATATGGAACCTTAGCCTGTGTGCCAGAATATACCCCTGATCTGTGCATAATCCCTGTCCCAACCAGTTGGTCCTGTTATACTGAATGTTCTGCTATCATTCTGACTGCAAGTCCTATCTGTTCAATACACTCCAATATAATCAATGTATATATACCATTAATTGTGTATTGTATATTTTCTGTGAATCAGATACATTGCCACATGACATTTTACATGCCTCAGGCCTTTATTCGCATTCATATGACACTGGATGTCTTATTAGGCATAAATGTAATAAAACTACATTCTACCTTACGTTCTCATTCATTATGATTCTAAAATCAAATCTAATAAAATATGGACCAGATTTAATCCTTTTGTTACCTATTCATAATTAATTCCCAGAGTATTGCAGTTACTTGTCAAAATGTGAGATCATTGAGATTACTTTAATTATTTCCACATTTAAGAATTTGTTTAAATGGTTAAAGTATGGAGCATGTAAGAAAATAGTCAGACCATTTGTGCAAATGATCACTAAAAACATTTGATACTCCTGAAACACATACTCTCTCTCACAAGCACACACACACACACACACACACACACACACACACACACACACACACACACACACACACACACACACACACACACACACATCTATCTATACATTGACCTTAAGGGTCTGAAAGTGAATCAAGATGCCTGAAGTAAATGTCACAATCCACCCTTAATAAGTTTTTCACACCAGGAATGCTCTTGTATAGTCTGGTGTTAAATGCTATTAATGGCAAAGGATAATATCTTGTACACCAACAAAACCAGTTAACTAATTTTAATGTATCTTATACACATTAAGAACTTATGTCTGTTTTCTATTACCAATGTATCAGAAGATGGTAGACCATTGCAAGTACAGGCATTTAATTTGGTCACACTTTTAATTACTGGTGTGGTATGTTTATGATTCTCTCTCTCTTAAAATGAAGAGAGCATTTCTACCATAAAATTGGCCATTTGCTTGAAGATTGTTCTCTTCTGTGCTTCAAAATGGACTTTCTTAGGCCATGCCTAAGTACCACCACTCTGTTTATCACACTTTCTGACTTAGCTGCAGTCTGCGGAAAAGATGAAAATGATATATGATTACTAATAAACAATTTTGGACACAAAAAGAGCATTGATATGCCTTGATAAATCATTTGGTTAGGCTAGTCATGTATTGAATGTTTGATAAGCTCATAGTAAGTTTTTTTTTTACTTATTTTAAGCATTAAGGCCTGTGAGAGCATTGAATCAGTGCCCATTCAATGAGGATCTCCTTGACTGCAGTTTATTATGTGAGACATGCCCATATCTGTTATGTGTTAACATGTGTTTCTGTCAATAATATATATATTATGTTTGGTCACACTTATTTACCATAATGGTGCTACTTTTCAAGGCATAGTGATGTTTTAACATAGGACTTTTTACAACATTCTTGGAGATACTTGTACATTGTCAGTTACTGAAAATCATAACAAAATGTTAAAAAAAGAACAAAAAATGATAAAAGCAACATGTTTATATTCCCAAAAAGCCATGCAACCTAGATTGTGCAGAACCCTAAGATACTAAGTTCCATCATTTACTGTGTTAAAGCTAAAATAATATGGAGCGTTTCTCCCTGGGCCTCCACTTAAAACAGGTTCTGTCATAGCCAGACTTTCTCGGTCACCAAATGTTAAATAAATAAATAAATATTTGTCTTCATAACCTAAGTGACCTTTAAGCCCTAAATATATTGACTGTAGAGTATCTGAATGCTACAGTACTTGTATAGGTACTGTATGTGCATACAGTCCTGGGGGTGAACTGCTTAACATTCACACAGCAAGTGAATGGTAGCAATAACATTATCCCTGAATCTGGGCTTAATTATAGTGTAGCTAAATACAGCAATCTGTCACAGAAAAAGAAGAAAGAAGTGCTGATGAGGTAGATACATGTACATGAGTGCAGTAACTGGTGAGAGAATAAAATAGAAATTAAAGTAAATGACAGAACAGGCAAGATGAAAACCTTATGCTGACAAAAAGCCATGCCAGAAGGGTGTTTGCAAGTGTAATGTGCAAATGAGGAACAAGGTCAAACAAACTGATGTTTGCATAACAAATGGGATAATCAGAGATTATATTAGGATATGATTGCTAACATAATGAAAGGACTGATTCCTGTCCATGACTCAAGTATTTGAACATCAGAATGGACACAAAAAAAGGCCATTTTGGAAATATTTTTTGTTTTCACATGGAAGCTGCTATCATCAGAGACCCCTATGGCCAGCAGCAAGCAGATACTCTGATCCTTGGTAGTTCTCACACATGTGATGACCCATAGGCCCCCCCTTCCCATGATGGTTCTTTTCACCCTGTGTTAAGGTTCTAATGGTTGCAGCCCATCACACCACATCACGTGGGACAAGCAGGCAGCCTACTGTACTGCATTAAAGTGTCTGTTACAGAGTATATTAATAGTTTATTAATTACAATAAATGTAGAGGAAACGATTTTCTACTTACAGCCTAGATACATAAATTCAAATATAATAATTAATGACAAACTGGCACAAGCAACACATTTTCTATTAAGGACATGGAGGTTGTCTAATCAAGACTGTAATATCAAAAATAGTTAATCTGTCTAACACACAATTGTAGGAAGCATTTGGGAAGCATAAACTCTCATCTCTAGAGCATTTGGGTGTCTCATTAGTTCTGTTATAAATATGTATTTTCATTCCACACTTTGGGATAGATACAAAACAATGTTTTTTCCCAGTTAGGGGTGGCCACAGCAGAACACTGGTCTGCTTATGATTGACAGTAACTTTTTACAGTGCCAGCCTGATACCCAACCTTCAACAAAGGCACACCCATTCATGCACACACCTACCTGCATGTCTTTAAACATCACTTGTCTGTAGGGAGGACAAGCAGACTCCACACACAAGGTGCTCCAGCTGAGAATCAAACCAGAGAGTCTCTTGCTGTGAGGTGACAACACTAACTGATGCACCACTGCGGCCACCACACTTTGGGAAAGATATTATGTGAATTTAAAACTAACTCAAGGCTGGGCCTTGTTCTGGCATATGTATTATAAATCTGTTCCTTTTTCCATATTCCTATACATCCTTTTCTGATTATACATAATTCACATGGCAGTCACACAAAGCTTGCAACAACTTCCCCTTAAAATGATACATACTGAGGTTGTAAAAGTTAGGAAGAAGATATTAACCAAATATTTGTGGACGCCTCTTTGTGTTTATTCTTTTGAATTAATTCAGTGATAGGCTGGCAAAATGTATTAGGTCACATGATAACTCCAAAGTTACCAATTTTTTTGTGATTAACTGAAGGACCTACTCTCTTAGAGCACTGATATATAATATAACCGTATGTTCCTTCACCAAACACCATCTCACAACCTGTTAGTATAATGTAGAAGATATAACTAGCAAATACTAAGTAAATATTATTAGCAATTATATTAATGAAGCAAGATAAGTTCTTAATGCCAGTGGATACACACTCCAACTAGTCGAAGGTAATTCACATGCAGTTAGCCCTGAAAAGGTTACTGCATTGTTACAAATTGTTACAAATAATTATGACAATGAGTGGCCTGCTAGGAGAGATTGCTAGTGATTGTGGGGCATAGTTTTCTTCAGAAAAAGTTCACAAATCAAAATGTTATAAAGCATTTCACATCTCTTAAGTAACTAGGCACAGATGGGTTAGCAGAAAGATTTGTTAGATATACAAACTAAAATATTTTCTATTTGAAAATATGAATAGCAAACCATTAGACTGAGTGCTGCCTGACACATCAGCTTTGTACACATCAGCTTTGTTTTCAGATTCACCAATAATATACAGGAAACCGGACCACATGGTTCACCTACAGGAATTACCAGCCTTCTGTTATCACACTGTAAATTCACTCTCCTATTTCTTGCCCTAAACTAATTTTCCCCACCTACAGGCTTTTTTTCCACTGGTAACTTTGGTGGACCTCCACTCTGCACATCTGGCAACTCTCTGTAGTTGTCTGAACAAAGATGATAGCAGAGCATTGCACAGCTAACATATGAATGTGTGGTACCCAAATACGCAGCTGTCATTTACAGTTTCATTGCATAGGTATAAGCACTAAATATAAACAAACTTAGCATTCAACATTTTTTGCTTCAGACACACTAAACGTTCTCTTCCCTTGCAACAGCTTATTCTCCATTTTATTTTGGCATGCACCCAAACCATTTAGTAGGCTATGTTAACTGAAAGGATAGCAAAAGCAGCCCATGGTAGTGCTGCTGAGAAGAAGTCCCTGCATTAATACAACCATTGTTACATGGAAGGATATCTGACATTTTGTGGATTCCCTACCTGTGAACCTCCAGGCCAGTAGCTGGTTAATCCCTGCCCCCCCTCCCCAGCCAATACCTGTGCTACACAGGTCACCATTTCCCTCTCAGTCCCCATCTACTATGTTGTACACTTGACTCAGATTTTCCTTCTAGTATTCACTAAAAGACATATAGGGGGTTAAACTACAGCCACAAGCTGACAAATGTGAATATAAATATACATTCTCTACAGAACAAGTAATTAAAGGCCATCACCCCACACTGCCTGCTTTCAGCTTATTCATCCCTAGCATTGTGGATTTATCCTCTCCTCCCAGGGTCTGCCTCTCAACCAAGCACTGATTGATTTCTGGACAGACCTTACAGGGCAGAGGTGCGATAGTTGTGCTTTGCTCTCCTACTTCTATTCTGACTCCTCAATTCATTTCTTTTATATCTATTAGACACTCTCACTGTACTCACCACCACTCTGTGTTACACCTTTGCAACCACATTCCACCGACACTGGTCATATAACTAAAAGAACAAAAGAATTTTCTACCTATCAGATCCTCAAAGCCAATGTATTGGCAACTTTTCCTACAGTCATCAGATATTTATTATAACAATTCCTCTGCAGACATAGGTAAATAGAAAGAGTGATAATTATTCCAGCTCTACTTATTTGATAGCATTGATTTCAAAATTAATGTCCAAACTACTATACCTATTAGGGTTCTCCTAATTATAGTAAACAAACTCAGTATGGCCCACTGGCTTATAATCCCTTCCTTCTTGGGTAAAACAGGGCCAAATGTACAAGACTTACCTCCATACTGCGCAATCAGTATAACCGTCTTTAGGTGGTAGAGTCAACATCTTTGCCATATTCCCAACATCAATAGGAGATCATACAACATGATAATAAAAATACTGACTAAACATGTATTGACTTCAGCTGTAAAGAATGTCCATATTTACCTCCACTTGTCTACTAATACTACTTGCAGACAATATCCAGCTGAACTCTGGGCCTCTCCCCTGCTTCCATTTAAATGCCAACAGCTTAAATCTGATTACATCACCCCAAAGTTTAAAAGTTTAAGTGAGGCACATATGAGCATAGCCAACATAAATAACACATGGGAAAATTACAAGTATGTCCAGTACTACATAACCCCGAAGTAACTGCCATTACAGAAACTTGGTTAAGGGACAACAGCTGGCTATCTCCCTGTAGTTTCCAAAATAACAGTGTTTATGCTGACAACTGACCAGGACAAAGTTCTGGGGTGGTGCTGCTACACTAATTAGCCAGTAAACTAATCTCACCCATACTCTGTTAGCTAAAAGCAACACCAGGTTTGTCAACTCTCCCATCTAGACTATTGTTCAGATCCAACTAGGCAAATAATAAAATAAAATAAACTCGTTATAGCTACTGTTTAAAATCACTGTCCTTATTCACAGTCATACAAGTACAAGACACCCTAAAACACAATACTAACAATATCCAGGAACCACAAAATCCTAAACATAGTAATTAAGAAATCCATAAACAAGCATTTGCTATAATGTGGCTTAAAACATTGAATGGCAAAGTCAAACAAAATTCCAGTGAAACAGATAAATATCTCTTAATAATCTTTTACAACTTCTCAGTCAAGGAACCTGACCAAACTCTATTGCAGGCAAGAACACTGTTAGACATGTTTGTGACAATCATTCCATACAGACTGCCTTCTTTACTAATATCTTCCCCTCTATGAGTGATCACTGTTCTATTCATACTTCCTGGAGTTTCAGCTATGCATAATACTAAACAAAGGTATATTGGTAGTAACTGAAGCCTTACGGCCAGCAGGGTTAACACAGAATCGGCATGCAATGCAATGACACCATTATGCCTTCTCAATATTTTACCTACTCACTCCCAGCTAAGATTGACTATTTCCATAGCAAAATAAATATGTATTTATTAAAATATACCATGACTGACCAGTGATCTAAGTAACCAGATCAAGTTCCCAAAAACTGGTCTGAATGGGAAGCAAATAAACTCAGCAGATTAGATTACTATCTGAAATTAAAAAAAAAACTGTGAGAATAAACACTAACAAAGCAAAAAATAACTAATTCCAAAATCTGCAGAGATACAAGATCAGTAAACTAAAAAGAGTCTGACGGTCCATTAAACAAATAGGCACTAATAAGTTATTTCCAAAACTGGCCTCTGAAAGTTAGTTCAGTCTGCAGAATCTAAAAGAAATAAAGGACAATATTTCATCACTTTCACAACCTTCCAGAAAACGTTTTGATGATATCTCTCCACCTGTATCACTTGTCCTCACCATAATGCCTTTACAACCTTTTCTATTTTAAAATCATTACACAAAATGAAATTCAAAACTTATTAAAGGTCATAGTGGCAGATCTAAATCATCATTTGATTAACCTACTAACCTTCCAGTGCTTTTCCTGCAGTGCTTTAATAGATGGAAATATAAATTACATTGCCTGGATTTTAATTGTTTCTATTTTAAAGCATTTTAATTTAATTTCTAGGTGTTTGATTTAGGTAGGCAATGTTTTTTCATTAGTTTCTATGTGTGTGGATATGTTTGTGTTTCTGTGGGAGAGAATGTGCATGTGTGTGTGTGTGTGTGTGTGTGTGTGTGTGTGTGTGTGTGTGTGTGTGTGTGTGTGTGTGTGTGTGTGTGTGTGTGTGTGTGTGTGTGTGTGTGTGTGTGTGTGTGTGTGTGTGTGTGTGTGTGTGCACATGAGTGTGTGTGTGTGTGTGTGTGTGTATTTTGGGTCAAGTTTTTTTTTTCTTTAATTTTTTATTTAAAGTGGAAGCATTTCTTTTACTGATGACATAGGCAGAGTGGACATGCATGCTTGACATCATAGATAGTGCAAACATAAATCCTTGATGACATAGACTTGGCATAAATGCTAGCTGTAACAAGTAGAATGATGATACTTGCTAGATAATGTAGGCAAGATGATAATAAACAAAAGCAGCTACTTTTTGGCCTTAGCTCTGTGGTATAGAGGGTAAAGCCCTAACTAAAACCCAGACAACCCAAGATTAACTAATAGCCTGGGTGATGGTAGGATGAAGGTGATAGCATGTGAATGAATTGTCAGTGCTGGATCACCTCATCTTGGATGGACGGTGGTGGTGTCACCCTGCTGTACAATATACACAATAGGAGTGCTGAGAGATTACTAGTAGTGAACCTGGCATGGTTTACACCTCATATAAAGCCAGGAGATCATGCCTGGATATATGTGTAGGTTTATGTATCTGACCTTATACATAGTGGCTTAAGTGGGTGACACTCCTTTGTGGTGAGAGTTAGAAATGGAAGGAATGAACCTTTACATAGATAAATGCCTGTTGACTTCCAACTCTTACCTCCAAAGGGGAAATAAATAATATGATATGCCTTCATCCCATTTGGGGAATACAAAGACACTGGAACACAGACATGATAATACCTTTTATTTTACCATCATAAATTTTGCAATTACTTGTGCTTTGGGGCTAGCACAAACCTTTCATTTGAAATTCTTAAGTGACTGATGTTAGATGCAGTGCTTATATACTCACTTGTGCCTGGAAGGGGAAGTACATGATTCCTTACTTATTGGTCAGAAAAGAGTCTTGAAAAATGCCAGTGTGGAAATTGTGTTGCTCAGATGCTTAGTATAACAACTACACCTTGGAGACAGACACAGTGTGTGTGTCTGCACATGCAAGAGAGAGTCTGTGTGCAAGCCTGCAACTTTAGAGGACCATGTAATAGCCTACAATAAAATGTTTCTCCCTGCATGTGACATTAGAGTCAGTGTACGTTTAGCAGAGAAGAATAGCTCCAGAGACTGCTCAAATATATAGTGAGAAAATACTTTATACTTTATACGTCTGTATTTTCTGATAGGGGACCACACAGTGTTTCTTATTTTTTTTTATCCCATTAAGGGAATGAATGAGCCATAGGGTTCTTGCCCTGACTAAAGAATAAATAGGTTGGCTGTCACCCACGAGGAGGAATGAATAAGTTGACATAGCACTTGGGGGGGGGGGGGTTGCTGATGGTGGCAGGAAGATGGATAAAACATAAGTACTTACACTTCGGGTCAGATATGCATTCTACCACAGCATGAATATTCATTTTACATAAGTATAGCCTTTAAATACCAAAGTGCTCAAAGATTTCTATAACCTAAGATGGCAGTTATTCTAAATAGATACATCAACTTAGCATTTTATTATTAGGGTAAAAAACAGATGTTCTGTACTGTTTAGACCTTTCAGTACTTTTTTATTCAGTTCTGACATTATATTTAATTTCATAAACTCTCTGAACATATACTTGTCTTTCTGAGCAATCTTCCATATCTCAGATACTTAAGTGTCTATGGCACTACAGATGATGCTTTAAAAACTTCATCTAGTGACAAGGAGTTCATCCACACCCTACTATAACATCCTCCTCTGGAAACATCTCTTGTTGAGCACATTTTTAGATATCTCTCTCTGGACAGTTATCTAATTACCTGAGCATTTCTAATGGCATCATAAGCAGTCTTTATTGATAGCATAATTAGTGTAAGGCATATTCATTCTAAATCGATATGTCCTGTTTCTTTTAAGCAGTTTTTTATCATCAGCACAGACAACAAAATGACCTTAGCCGTTTGCAATGCTTTTGAAGAAAACCTCTGTTTGCTTCCTATGGAACACTGTTGAGGTCTTACTCTGTCCTCTTCTTTCACAAATGACAAATGCTTTGTGTACTTGCTGCAATAAAATTTCTGTTTCATATAGTTTTATTTCAGTTTCGTTTCCGCCTGATTTAATTCTAAGGAATAAGTAACGATTTATATGTAGGGATTCTACATTTTCATACATGGCCTATAACTGAGCAAGCAGTAGACAAATACCTTACAGTAAAATATTTCTATATCCTAATAAAACTGAGATTACATATAACAGTTACAATTAATGCCTATGGTATGTCCGTCAAGTCCTTGGCAATTTGTGCTGCCCCTTCAGCATCACCTTTGACTATGCATAGACTAGAAGTAAAATGGTGAAACTTCCAATATTGCAAAATGTCTTGAACACTGTGTATGCACACTATGAGGCAGTATTTGATTTTAACACCCATTAGCATGTAACAATAGGGCTAACAAAAGTTAGTTAGTCCAAATTGCATCCAGTTGAGTTGAAAGCCTCTGGTGCCATCCTCATAAACTGAGCATTTGAATCTGGAAATGTATGTGAAAGGGAAATTGATACTTGGGACAAATCTTTGGTTATTCCCCCTGTTTTCCTCTCTGTCAGCTGGCACACTGTTATTCAGCTTACAATAGAAAACTGCTTAGACGAAGTTGATAGCAAGTCATGTAAACTGAATTAGTGAACATTGTTAACAAAACCAAAATACTATTGCATTAGATATCTATAAAAATACATCCCTATGACTGCAACCACATGCTTGGACTTAAGTGCATTACATAGTTTGCTTCCCTGGAGATATATATCTTGGATGGTAGAAAGTGTAATGTACCTATGCAGTATTGTGTATGTGTGTGCACACTGAGAACCAATCAATTGTTTGGGCACTCTTACTGCAAATGTCAGTGGTGTAAAATAAATTAGCTGAAAGACACATTCAGCTTGAAAGGAGTTGTGCAACCATGGAGTAGTTATATACAAGTATACGGGTAAGTGTCACCCCACATGGGGATGCAGGGGTTTTACCCCCCCCCCCATAAAAAATTCTTAGTTTGCGATTTGCTGTAAGTGGTTTTAATTGTATTATCACACAGTGAAAGATACCTCCTCAGTGGATTGACATTATTCTGTGTATCTGCTATGGACAAGCCTGTGCAATGTTTACAAAGCACGCACATGGCAGCTCTAGCCTTCATTCTAGTGCCATATATGATCTGTAGTGTAACTAAATATAATGATCTGTCAGTCTGTCAGTAAAAACAAAATAGGTACCTGAAGCAATAATGTGAAGGAAAGTGGCACTCTGTAGTTACTGCATGTACTATCTCAGTGCAAATACCACCCGCTTATAGAAAATATACCATCGCCAGTAAATGTTAGCTGTCAGCAGTCAAAAGCAACATTCATTTCTAAAAGATATGTCCAAAAATGTACAAAAAACAGCTGTTAACAACTGACAGTAGCATTTCTGCATGTATGTAGGTTACTGAGAATGTCAAAATAGTTGCTATTCAATGTGCCGAGTAAGTAGTAGAAAGGAGTAAAAAAAGGAACCAAATGACCAAGGAAACTGAACTGTTAGTGGTGGTCATGATATAACTTAGGATTGTATTTAAGTTTTATTTTAAGAACTCTTTTATGTATATGGATTAACTTTGAACAAGTCCTGTCTACAAGTTCAGCAAAACTGCTTAACCTTCAATAAAATATTAATCATTGTACTTCATGCCTGACATATTTCTGTAATCTAGCTGGCTTATAGAAAATGCACAGTACGGTGCAGCCCTCATGTAATGGGTTTTACAAGCCAAAAAGCTAGCAGCCATTAACAGCGATTCTTGTTATATCCTTCACTCTTAGAATTATACTGTTATACTGTTTAAGTGTAGTTTGAATTCTGGTGTCAAGTCAGTTCATACTCCTTTCTCTTAGCGTGAGAGGGTTAATTAAACAGGTTATTGTAATATGAAGTAATTTCAAGCAGTGAAGGCCAAGGAACAGATGAAGTAAGTAAAACCATGGAAAGATAGATGCACCAGCTGCACATCTATGAGCAGTCAGTTCTCAGCATGTAACGGGATAGCAGATCAGTCAGCAGTGTGCTAATAGCAGTCAGGTCTCAGAACATAACTCAGTACAAGTCTGCTACAGCTAAAACAGTCTCCACAGCACCCATGACATATACCAATACCAGTGTCTCACCCACCAAGCCTGTAAGGTGTTACACTCAAAAAAACAAATTTTCTTATAATTAGAGACTCAGTAGTGACACAAACAGATGTCCCACTCACCTGGTGGGACAAGGAGAAAGTCACGGTCAGCTGCCTCTTCGGTGCCAGGATTCACCAAATCTTGCATGCACTCCGGTCTCTCAGCAACAACTAATGTTATGACACTGTCATAGTTCATGTTGGTGTAAATGACCTGAGATGTACCTCGCTGGACTATATGAAGAGAGACATGGTCGAATTCTCTGAGTATGTGTCCCAGGCAGGTATGTCCCTAGTCTTGAGCAGCATATTACCCACACCTAGAATGATGCCACAGTATAAACAAAAAATGATTGATTTCAATAATTGTCTTAATTTTTGGTGTCATTCCAAGGGGATCCAGTTCCTGTCAGCCTGGAAATCCATGGTTGACAAACATCAGTGCTTTGCCAGAGACAGTTTGCACCTGGCACCCCTAGGCTTTCGGCTGCTGGAAAAGGCTCTTGCCTCCCCATAGTGCCTTTTTTACACAAGATCTCGAAAACAACATTATCAACATGAAATTAACCAATCAGAACAAAATAAGGGTCATGCTGCTAAATGCTAGGAGCTTAAACCAAAAACTGCACTCCCTGGAAGCACATCTATCACCAGAAGATGTAGATTTCTGAGCAGTCTCAGAAACCTGGTTTAAGGCCACAGACTGTACTCCAGCTCTGCAAGGCTACAATGCCTTCCACACCTTTAGACTGCAAAATGAACATGTGAAAAATAAAGGAGTCATTGTTTTAGTCTATATTAGAGACAAATTCACCTCCTGTCTAGTTAGACTGGACAACTTCATGGAGTTACTCCAGATCCAGGTTACAGTGGGTAAGACCCCATTGAAGTCCTGGACAGTTATAGATCACCCTCCATGGGTCACAACACCCACAAAGCCTACTTAACCAAATGTTACCGAGCACACTGGTTATTTCAATTATCCCACTATCAACTAGGAAACCTACTCTAGCCCAAACTCGCTAGCACAAAAGTGCTTGACTTTGTGAATACAACTGCCTTGGAGTAAATTGTCCATACCTTGACAAGAGGAACAAACATTATATATCTAGTCCTCACAAACATGTCAAACAGGTGCTTTGCTGCAACTGTTGGACCCTCATTATTTACAACTGGCCACAAATCAGTCACCCTTGAACTGACACTAACACCAGAACTCACAAAGGGTGAAATCAGACTAAAACACTTCACCAAGGCAAACTATACCCTCCTAGGTGAAGGTATAAATGCATTCCAAGCCCCATGCCAAGCTGAAAGTGGTAACTATGCCAAAGCTTATACTAAAGCCCTGTACAATCACTTGCATAAGTGTATAAACTCGGCTGTACCAGAAAGAATCAAAGTCAGAGCCCCAGGTAAAATCAAGCTGCCATGGTAGATTTCTAGCATCAACAAACTCTACAATAAACACAAAAAGTTGCTCTCCAAGAAAACAAAGACAAGGACCCAACAACGGAAAAGACCCTCCTCAGTCTTAACAGGCAAATAAGACAATTTGTCAAATCCTCCAAGAGCTCCTTTGAGAAAAATCTAGCACTGCCAAGGATAACCATAAGGCATTTTACAGCTACGTACGTAACCTAAAGGGTAGGACCCAAGCATAGGCAGAACTGGTGGCTAATGGTATCACATACACTGATCCCACAGAGATAGCGGATATGTTTGGTGAAAATTTCACTCCCTTATCCCCTCTTAAGTTGCAACGAATCCTCCCCCAAACTCCCCCCACCTTACATATCTGAAGACCAGGTCCTCAAAGCCCTGTCCAAGGTAAAGAACATGACCTCTGTTGGACTAGATGACATCCCAGGCTATCTTCTAAACAGGCTAAACCATGAACTAGCATCACCACTAAGTACTCTTTTAAATCATAGTCTAACCACAAGCTTTGCTCCTGTGAAATGGAGAATGCTACAGATATTTCCTCCACAAAAGTGGCCTAGCAGACACAGGGAACTACAGACCCATAAGCCTGACCAGCCTCAAATGTAAGGCCATGGAATGTATCATTATGGACCTCATAAATAAAGACATAGCTGACCTACAAACCCTGGATCCTACCCAATTCAGCTTCATGAAGGGCAAATTCTGCCTGTTAAATCAGGTTGATTTCTTTGAAAGTGTAACCAAAGCCATTGATGAGGGCAAATCTGCACACACAGCATACCTTGACTTGGCAAAGGCTTTCGACACTATCCAACATTCAGGCATTAACAATAAATTTAGCAAACTGAATGTAAACCCCTTCATTGTAAGATGAGTTGCCAACTGGCTCACAAACTGGGCACACACTATCAAAGTGGGTAACTCCACATCAACCAACAGACCTTTTACCAGCAGGGTGCCACAGGGGACAGTGCTGGGCCCCGTATTGTTTAAAATATACTTCTCAGAGGTTCAGTTCAACACTAAAGGATTGTGGCTGACAAAGTTTGCAGACAACTACAAATTAGGTACAATCACTGAATCCCCAAATGATGTCAGTGTACTCCAAGAGGGTCTCACACAGACCAACAACTGGTGTATTAACCATGATCTCAAGCTGAATGCATCATCATTCCCTTCAGCACAAACAATTTCTATCAAAACAACAATACCCTAAATGCCCATGAAGTGGTAAGGGACCTGGGATCACAGGTTGACCGCGACCTTAACTTCAACCACCACGTGTCTACCATTGTAAGGAAAGCTTGCCACATGGCTCACTTGATTAGTAAAGGCATCTCGATGAGAGCAAAAGAAGTTATAACCCCCCATACCTGGCACTTATCCAGCCCATAATTGAGTACCGTATTAAGCACCTGCAGCAATTGGAGAGACATCAGACGTTTCTAACCAAGATGATCAAGGGCCTCCAGCATGTGCCTTACATGGACCGACTGAAGTCCCTGTCACTATACTCCATATCATATAGACTTCTAAGAGGAGACTTATGCCTAGCCTACAGAGCAACCCAAGAGCCAAACCTAATGAACTTACTGCATATTCATAAATCAAATGGGTCTAGGGCTACCCATTCCAGGGACTTAAATATGGCCTGTGACTTAAATAGGATTTGCTGGAGGAAAAGATTTATCTCCCAGCAGCTGCCCCATCTTTGGAACAGGCTACCAATTCATGTGAAACAGAGCACTTCTATGACACTGTTCAAGAGGAACATGTACGAGTGGATGGGGCACCATACATTCTTACTGAGGACAGTGCCCACATCCCTCCTGGACATGGGCAGTCATCACTAAATGCAATCTTGGGTATTGACTAATACTTCTACAGTATTACATTGGTTTAAAACAGCTAGGCTCAAAATGACCTCCAGATCGATAGCCTAGCAATCTCCTATGATCCTATAACAGGAGACCAGATTAATCTGCAGTGCAATAAGACCAGTGTCTGTTCTCAATATGTAACAAGAATTCAGATCAATCTGCAGTGTCCTGATAGTAGTCAGATCTCAGTTTGTAACAGGAAGTCAGATCAATCTGTAGTCTCTTAATAGCAAGTCAGGTCTCAGCATGTAACAGGAAACCAGATTAATTTGCGATGCAGTAAGACCACTGTCTGATCTCAGTATGTAGCAGGAAGCCAGATCAGTCTATTCTGCTCTAACAGCAGTTAGGTCTCAGTATGTAATTGGATGCCATATCAAAATGTAATGTCCTAATAGCAGTCAAGTCTCACTATGCAAAAGGAAGCCATATCAATGTGCTGTGCCCTTAAAGCAGTGAGATGTCAATATGTAACAAGAAGCCAGATCAATCTGTAGTGCCCTAACAGCAGTGAGGAGTAGTGGTTTAACAGCAGTGAATTGCCAGTATGTAACAGGAAGTCAGATCAGTCTATTCTGCTCTAACAGCAGTTAGGTCTCAGTATGTAATTGGATGACATATCATTCTGTAGTGTCTTAATAACATTTAGGTCTCACTATGTAACAGAAGCTATATCAATGTGTAGTGCCCTAACAGCAGTCAGGTCTCAGTATGTAACAGGAAGACAGATCTATCTGCAGCATCCTAATAGCAGTTAGTATATAATGGGAAGCAAAATCAATATATGTTGGCATAACAGCAGTTAGGTCTCAGTATGTAACAAGAAGCCAGCTCAATCTGCAGTGTCCTAATAGCAGTTAGGTCTCAGTATGTAATGGGAAACCAGCTCAATCCACAGTGCCATAACAGCAGTCAGGTCTCAATATGTAACAGGAAACCAGATCAATCTGCAGTGTCCTAGTATCAATCAAGTCTTAGAATGTACTAGAAAGATAATTAGTCTACCATGCCCCTAAAAGCAATCAGAGCTCACTGTTTAACAAGAAATCAGATCAATATGCGGCACCCTAACAGCAATAATTTCTCAGTATATAACAGGAAGGTAGATTAATCTGTAGTACCTATCTAGTTAGAAATAGAATGCAAGGGCCTTCATATTGCAGTCATGGTTTTAGACAATGGCATTCATTCTTTTGTGTGTGAATGTGGAATAAATAGATAAGAGACCAGTATGACGGATCCAAAACAGCTATTTGACTTACAAACCAAAGTGATCATGGATTAAATAGAAACATTGTGCTGAAGAAAAACAAGTCAGCTGACAAAAGGCAATTATAACACAGGCCAACATAACTGCAAAAAGACATGTATACCTGACATATAAATAGAAAGGCAAAAAAAAGTTTGATCATGAGTCAGCAGCAGTTAAAACAAAGTATATCAGAGTTGCTGCAGAGAATGTAGCTGCATCTGTTAAGGAAATCACTGAAAGGAAGGAATACAGGTTTGTAACAACTATAAATTACTGTGTGGTAAAATTTCATAATGCCTGAGGAAAGACAGGCAAAACAGAGAATCAGATAAGTACATTATCTGAAACATTATACCTTTGCAGAGCTTAAGTGAAGGATTGTGTTATGTATAAACCATACCAGACTGTATCCCTATCTCTTCAGGAATGGAAGGACCTTACAATACTCTTGATTGGAGACTTTGCATTAAAACTTTGTCAAAAACAGCTTTATAAATATATCTGACCCTAAGTGCTCATTAAATGGAAAACTGCTTTCTGAAATAAAAGTTAGTAAATGTTCGAGAAAATTACTTTTGCTAATAAGTCTCAGATTGAGTCTTCATATACAAAAATAAACATATACTCTGTGGAGTGGAACTATTTCTGAATGTAGAAGGAAAAGTGTTTACGTTCTTGTATAATGAAGATGGTGCTACTCATTTCACTTTTCATCGATAGCTACAATTATCACAAACACAAGATTTCTTCTTAGTAAGAAAAGAATGATGTATTGCAAACTATACAAAAACAGCTCATTGCTATTCAAACACGAACAGCCCAATCAGCATGCTTGTTGTAAATCGAGCATTTACCAATAGAATAAAGTCCAGCTGCTGGAGTACCACTGAGAGGCCAGACAATCCATTGGCATATGCTTAAGAGGACAGAGCAAAATATGAGAAAAATCAGGTACGTTCTGCAAAAGTAAAGAACCAGAAATGCACCTGCCTTGCCTTTGGAGATACAGATCGGCATAGAAAAGAAAGCAAAAAAGGAAAGAAAATACATAAATTAGATAAATAGCGTGACAAAAGCACTGTCTTTGTCAGATTTTAAGAGTCACTTCTCAGTGGAACAGACAGATACTCTGCACTTACTATCAGTGGTATGATGTGTTTTAATGAAGGGATTCTAAACCTAGTTATCCACATCTGTCTCTTTTCATATAAATCTGGCCACATTATTATTTATGTATATATGCAGTGGCATGATTTTTCCAACAGTGACAGAGCAGTTTGATAATTAGCTTTTGCGGACATGGTCTCAACTAGATGCAAGAAATGTTCTGAAAAAATAATTTTATCTCTTATTTTTGTTTATTAATTGGCTTTTCATATTGTTGCTCTTTTGCATGTAATTCTGGCTTAAGAGAAATATGGTCTTTTTGTCTGGAAAGTAGAGCAGTGACTTTACTGCAGTTATGTCATCTAAGAATCCATTATGGCTGTATAACTGAAGGTGATATCTGCATGAGATTTTATTTTGATAAGTGAAATGAACACCAAGGGCACATTTTCAGCCACAAACTGGTTACAATAAAAAGAAAGAAATGAAATAAGGAATGAATGGCAAATACAGTACATAAAGCAAAAGAGGGTGCAAATAGATATTTAAATATGTAACTCATAAAGATTTGCATCATTTTGAGTCCACACCATTCCCAGAATGACAAAAGAGCAGAAAATAGGATGCAGAGAATAGGAATGTAGGAATATCAAAAGTTACTAAGCAAGCACTCACCGGGACTTTAAGAACCTATCACTTGAACACCCATAAGAAAAGATTCTAGCCATCAAACACCATTAACAAAAATGCATTAATACCAATACTTGCCTTCTTTGCTAGGAGGGCCACAAAGGTAATTCCTGGGGCGAATCTGTGACCATCCATCCATTTACCTAAGTTGGCTTTGACAGTGGGCATCATATTACTTTGCTTGAGATGTGTGGGAAATTTGTTCCATAGGTGGAGAATGCACTGCGTTATGAACCTGTCTCTTTTGTGAATTTTGCTAAATTATTGGTATATATTAAGGGGACCATGTAAGTTCAACGAAAACCCATATCCCCGATGACTGGATCGCCGAGAGGGAATCGCCGACACCGCACATCCCCGACAAAGGTAATGTATGTATTATGGCACGGAATCTATTCCTGTGTCTGTAATACACCTAAAACATACACAGATACCTGTATAGCAGGGGGGCAAGCTCCCCTGCACCCCCCACCCCCCTACTTAAATATACTAACTCCGAGATCGCACCACATTGTTGGAATGCGAATACCTCCCATTCTGCACTACTTACCATTGTCGGGGATGTGCAGTGTCGGCAATTCTGTCTAGGCGATTCAGTCATCAGAGATATGGGTTTCCATTGAACTGACATGGACCTATACTAAGGACTCTCTAACAGGTATTTGAGATGTTGCTGGTCCAGTAAAGCTAGAAGAAGACAAACAGGTCTTGTTTTATCATGGCATGAAAGTCTAGACATAGGTCTCTATAAACTGGTAGGCCACAGAATAAAATAATAGTTAGGCCAGTATATCAGAATAGCTGCCAGTTCTACAAATCTTGGTCTTGATTTTCTGAGTTAGAAATCCCTCTGGCCATTCCATTTGGGTAATATGCTTTGTTTGATACATGCCAAAGGGGACAAATAAGGGAGACATGCAGAGGAATAAGGTTATCATTAGATCAGGAGGAAATTCCCTGAGCAAACAGCAGGATTTCCTAACTACAGTGGTCAGATGACAGTGAGTTGTCCTCATGTATGTTGAGGTCTATTGCAACACTGTCACTCTGTAAGTGAATATTGTTTATATAACAGGAAGTTGAATGGTTTTCTTGTTGAAACAGTACCAGGCTGTGTTTTTTAGCATTCAATATCAGATCATTTTCTAAACACAGAGTGTGGATATAGTCCAGCCCCTACTGAGCATGTTATTATCAGTAGATGATGAAATAATAGTCCTTAGTTTGCAGTCATCCTGGATAGTGTCACTCCTAGGCTACTGACCTGTAGAAACTAGATGGTAAAGAGCAGATGTCCAAGCACAGAACCCTATAGAGCATCATTATTTACAGTTTTACATTTTCAGCGGATGCCTGCAACTTTTACAATGTGATATCTATCAGGCAAGCAATTTGTAATCCAATCAACAACTTAGGGGTTTATATGGTGTTTTCCTAATTTGCCTATAATACCAACATAGGTGATGGAATCAAAAGCCTTGGCCAAATTGAGATACCATAAATACCCGCTGTATGCTCAGGAATGGGTTCCACCATGATTAATACTAAACTAGGGGCCTGCTGTTCACATTCCTACTGGATTACTGATGTGCTGCTTCAAGGAAAACATGGATAATACAGTAAGCCGACTACCAGTTCCATTTCTTGACTTTTGAAAATTTGGGTATGCATAAGCTGTTTCTTGTCCCATCTTCGGTCATCCATTAGTGATCCACTACTTAAAATATCTGCAAACATATTCCCACTCTATGTTACCTGGAAGAGTACCATACACAAGAGTTCTAGTACATATAAGGAATGCATAACACACCTAGTCTTCCCATTTATTTTGCAATCTGCAGGCCCGTACTTGTCTACTATCCCCCAGCCCGACCCCCAATCCTCTTAAGGATGACTTTATGTCTGTCATGTGCATTACTGAATTAAATCACTACTCAACTGCTTCTTCAATCATACAGCAACTTTTCTATAAAAACAGTATTTTGTCAAAGTGTCCTAGAGCCAACCACTTGCATGCTTAAACCATATCTCAGTGTTATCTTGTAAAAGATGGCACCTACTTGGACTTTAAAGATGCCATTAAGTTTTTACCTGTTCCTGTTGTGCCATTGCAGCCTGCTTTCCATAAGTCTATATATGTTAAATAGAACGGGTGTATAAAGGTTTTGTACTCTGCCTGAATATTGCTAATCTCTGTCTGCATTTTATTTTGAATTGAAGTTTTCATTTAAGGTTTGGTTACTTCTATTTTATATTTTATTCTTGTATTACATTTTTTTTTAAGTTTTCTGTTCTGTTGGAGTTTTAAGAGGTCTTGTCTAGAGTCAGTTAGAAATGATAGCAGAGAAGTCCTTTGCAAACAATGAATAACATCAGCTAATTAGTTGGAGGAGCTGAGAAATAGCATTCCTCATTTAGCTAGAAACATCTCTGTTTAGCTGAAGTGTTTGGCTTGCTTGTTGTACTCTGCTTGAATATTGCTGATCTCTGTTTGCATTTCCTTTTTCCCATGCATCCCCCCCCCCACTGTTGTTGTATTGTTAAACTTGATGGCTTTTGAGTTGCCCGCCCCAGATATAAATCTGATTTTAGACAGTCCTCCCAGTTCCATCTATTCAGCTCATTCTTCTGACTTCAGAGAGATCATTTGGGAAGGCCCACCCCCTTGGTTTTTTAACCTTGAATTATCTTCTGTTTCCTCCCTTTCCATTTAACTTAAAGAAAATTTGCACTTTAGTCAGCTGATTTTACTGTATTTGTGTTTCTTCCTACTTTATTAATTTATTTTGCTTTTGCTGCTTGTTCTTAAAGTGCTCAATTGCATTTATTCTGCTGCATTTATTACTGCTTGTTAGTAGCCTGATCAAATTGTAACTGTTATTCTAAGCCTTTTAGTTTTTGTTTAAGCACCTGGGCTTCAGGACAGTTATTTTCCATTAAGAAGGTTTTAGTGTACACTTTTGTGGCAGGAGAGGTAGCTTACATCTTTTTAAGTTGGGAATTGCTGGTTGAAGGCTTGGTGTGCCTGTTATTCTAAAAATGTCTTAGGTCTGGTTTAAGCACTTGGCCTTCAGGTCAGCTATTTTACATTAAGAATGTTTGTGGTCTACACTCTTGTGGGAGGAGAGGGTAGCCTCTGCCCTTCTGAGCTAGGAGTTGCTGGTTGAAGATTTATTAGTGCCTGCTTATCTGAGCTTTTTTTTTCTAAAATTGTTGTACTTTGCTGTAGCATAGACTAGATTCCGACCTGCTGAATCTAGTTCTGTTTGTATAACTTGAGCAGTAAAGCAGACCATCTTTTGTTGGAGAGGGTTGCCCTGCACCCTATTGGCAGGAGTGTGCAGTTAGAACTATACCTCTCAACTGTACTGAATTCCTCAGTATTTACCAATTTTGAGGTCAAAATAATGGGATGCCACAGATTCCTGAGTGGCCCTTTTAATTCCTGAATTTCACGTTTTTTTTTTTTTGTTTTTTTTTTTTATTATTATTATTTTTTGGCGAATTTCTGCAGATGTCATCTCATGCATGAGTGTAAGCAATAATGTCAGCATCTTAAGTAGACTTGCAGCCTGTCAGAATTTGGTTAATATCCTGATGGAGTGTGTACTCTCTCTGAGTCTGTTCAGTTTGTGTTTACGTGTTTCAATGTGGTTGCAGCAGCATCAGAGAGAACCAACGAGTGGAGCAAAGGACTGGACTGGATGACTGACTGAGAGGCTTGAGAGCAGCTAGTGTTTTCTGTTTTAAATTAATTAATTTAAAGCAAGCTTCTTTCTTTTTTTTTTTTGTATTCTAAAATAATGTCTACTCTTTTTTTCTACATTTAACAGTTGGGAGATAGTCCATAGTAGTGTTAATAATACTAGAGATATGTTTAGGTTTGTTTGACTTTACAGCAGAAGCAGTACATAAACGACCTGTAGTAATTCAAATTTGTTTACTTTTTTATGTATTTTGTTAGGTTCTCTATGTTGTAATAATTGTGCTTAATGTTACAACCATTTATAGGCAGAATAGTTTTCTTTTATATGTAATTCTAATGATCATGGGCTTATGTTGATAATGCTGGATGTAATTGCTACTGTGTTACACTGAAGTGTTATTGAATGAGTACTGCTCCTACAGGTACACATGGTACCATATGAATGGGAACATGCCAGTAATTGTATTATATGTTGGTTATATTAAGAAGCGTTGCTTCCAAACAGTGCACTGAGTTACCATTTTGTAATTTTTTAACTTTTGCTTTTGGTGTCTTGTGGCTCAAGTATCTTTGAAATGTCCATTATTAATTTATCTCACCTAACTAGTTTAACAGACATACTCCCACCTTGCTTGCATTTCAGAACATAGCATCATTATTTCGTGTGCAGCACCTCTTCCCCAGAGCAGTTTAGGCCACTGCTTTTTGTTTTGTTTTGTAAGTAATGCTCCCTTCACCTGCCTGTTTTTGAAGTCCAGTTCCCACCATACCTCTTTATCTCTCAGAACAGGAAATCTGGACAAAGCCAAAAATAATGGTGAGACAAAGGCCCAAAAATAGGGACAGAATAACAGGTCTTGCATTATTATGTATTTTCTGAGAGATGTGAAGTCTGAAATTTAAATGTCTGCCATTATTTATTATATTTAATCACTTCAATCTTCATGTTGGTATCCCACAAGTCCCTTGGAGTAGGTGTGGTCACATGATTATGTTTGCAAATGTTCTGTTAATCATTGTCCTGATTTTTGGCCAGTTGTACCTACTTTTCATGGGTCTTTGTCCAGATTATTGATGTTTCCAGGTTAAGAGGTTTGGTTAGAACTCATCTGATTGAAGGTTAATGGAACAGGGATCAGTTTTGAACTTTTTTATTGCTTAATTTATTTAAATCAATTTGCTCTCATTTGCTACATAAGTACCGTATTTGCATGGGTTTGAGCTTGTTTGTGCATTGCTCATTGCTGAGCAGTGGTGGTCACCCTTGGCTGTTATAGACACAAACACTTCTGCCTGCACAATTTCCCTTAGTACTCTGCTGGTGCTCCATCACTGAGTCCTCATGATTGTCCTTCACTGACAAGTGATACATTCAGTGAAGCTCCTGAGGTACCAACACAGAGCCTACCCACTAGCCCTTCAAATTCTTTGTCCCACTTCTCCTGTCCTCTACTTTACTTGGTCCTTTCTGTCCTCTCTCTGTTTTCTGACCACATCAACTTACCTAGTGTTATGGATGGACAATTTCTCACAGTTTCTCCAGCCAGCTTGGTCAACATGGTCATCCTGAGGCAATGTAGCAATTGCCTCATGTACACTGACAACCCACTTCTTCTAATCCACACAAATTCATTATGTGAGAGGTGCATCTATATCAAGAACCTAGAATCCAGGCTCTCTCGCTCACCAGTCAGTTCATCTGATACTAAGCAGTTTGTCAGCATGCACACCTCACTTCCTGCACCTACCAAACTAACAACACATAAACCTACATATGAGGAGGTCCTTACCAGAAGCTTATGTAAACATCAGAGACCTCCCAAATATAAACACAAGCACAATTCACAAATACATCCTCTGTAGAACATAGTACACATAATATATCACATACCAGTGTCTCACAAGTCAAGCCCTAAGGCATAACACAAAAGCAAACATCACAGTCAGCTGTCTGTAAGTGCCAGGATCCACCACATCACACACGCACTCAAGTCTCTCAACAACACATTTGTGCAGTCACTAAGACCTGGTTTAAGGCTGTGAAGAGCACCCCAGCTATATCAGGTTACATTTCTTCCACATATTCACACCACAAACCGATGTCATGAGAACTAAAGATAGTAGTGTATCAGTATTCATTAAAGATAAATGCACCTCTAGATTGGTTATATCAGTATTCATTAAAGATAAATGCACCTCTAGATTGGTTATATCAATATTCATTAAAGATAAATGCACCTCTAGATTGGTTATATCAATATTCGTTAAAGACAAATGCACCTCTAGATTGGTTAAACAGCACAATTCCATTGAATTACTTCAGTTGCAATTGACTGTAGGAAAGATGGGTTCACTCAGACTACTTGGATCTACTTGAGTCAATCAAGATACAACCAAATACCCTGGTTTTAGGTGACTTTAATTACCCATCCATTGACTGGGTAAATTATATGTGTTGTAATTCACTTGCCCAAAGGTTCCTGGACTTTATTAACTCCAATTGGTTGATACATCCACATGGTGCTCACTAACATGGGGACTTCTGCACCACCCCCAGTGTATGGCCATCCCTGGTGAGATCTGACCACAAATCAGTCCCCTTAGAAGTAACTGTAACACAAGAGCCCCCCTTAGCAACAACTAGACTAAAAATCTTCTCTGAGGCCATTTACAGCCTCTTACGGGTTTAGCATAAATAACTTTATAGCCCCTCCTCCCACTGATAGAACAGGCACCTATGCTGAGTTATACACCAATATTTTATATGAGCACCTGTATAGTTGTATTGACTCTGCCGTACCTGACAGAACCAAAACAAGATCTTCAAGGAAAAGCATCCTGCCTGATGGAAAACTGCCAATAGGCTATACAATAGGAGAAAGAAATTGCTGTCTAAGAGTAGGAAGGAATGGTCTCAAAACTAGAAGCACTCCCTCCTCAACTTAAACAAGCAAATTATACTCTTAGTGAAGTCCTCCAAAGCTAACTACAAATCCAAATTACCTTTCCTAACTAAGGATAACCACAAGGCATTCTTTAGTTATATCCATAACCTGAAAGGTAAGGCTCAGATTTGCTCTGAACTAGTAGTTAATGGTGCTACATATACAGAACATGTAGATATTCAAATGTGCTGGTTAACAGATTCAGTGAAAACTTCACTACCCTGTCCCCACCACATATACTCCAAGGTACCATAACACCTGTCCCCCCACCTAGTATCTCCAAGAAGCAGGTCTTAAATCCCTCTTCAAGGCCAAAAACACAGCGTCTATGGGACCAGACAACATCCCAGGCTGTTCTACATAGGTTAAAACAGGAATTAGCATCACCACTGGGCATGTTTTGCAATCACAGCCTAAGTACTGGCTTTATCCCACCAGAGTGGAAAACAGCTACCATCATCCCTTTGCGCAAAGGGGGGGAATTTGTGGGCCTCGGGAGCTATAGACCCATTAGCCTGACCAGTCTTATCTGCAAGGCCATGGAATAAATCTTTATGGACCTTATTAACAAGGATAAAGGAACTCTCCAAACACTCGACCCCACCCAGTTTGGCTTTGTCAGAGGGAGATCATGCCTGTTAAACCTGGTGGACTTCTTTGAGACAGTCACCAAGGCCCTAGATGAGAGCAAATCTGTGTATACGGCCTACCTGGACTTAGCCAAGGCCTCTGACAGAATCCCCCACTCAGGCATCATTGATAAACTCACCCAGCTGGGCATCAACCCATATATTGTCATATGACTTGCAAACTGGCTCACTGATAGAACTCATATGGTCAAAATAGGGGACTCCAGCTCCTCCAGCCGACCCTTTAACCAGTTGTGTTTCACAGGGATCAGTTCTGGGACCCCTACTGTTTGGAATCTACTTCTCCAAAGTACAGGCTAAAACTAAAGGACTGTGGCTGACAGAGTTTGTTGATGACTGCAAACTGGGAGCGATCATTGAATCCCCTAGCAATGAAGGTCTTACGCAGACTAATGAATGCTGCCAAAGTCATGGTCTTAAACTTAATGCAAAAAATGCATTATCATCCCCTTCAGCAAGGGTGTTTTTCCTGCAAACTACCACATCAATAGCAATACCCTAAGATATCTGGGCACACAGTTTGACATCAACCTTAACTTCGATCACCATGAATCCACATTGGTAAGAAGGGTATTTTATATTGCTCATCTAATAAGTAAGGGTATTGCCTCCAGAAAAAAAGTGGTTATAATCCCCCTGTACTCTTCCCTCATAAGTCAAATAATAGAGTACAACACTCCCTTTGGTATGTTCCTTTCCAAACACCCTCAGCAATTGGAGAGACCACAAAGGTTCCTTACAAAGAAAATTCAGGTTCTTCAAGATCTGTCTTATGTGGACTGACTGAAATCATTGTCAGTTTACTCTGTGTTGTACAGACTGCTCAGAGGTGACCTGTGCCTTGCATATAGAGCAATCACTGACCCAGCTTAAATGGAAATACTGCACATTTGCAAGTCAAATGGCACACTGGTCACTCTCTCAAAGGACCTTAACCTAGTATGTGGCATGAACAGAACTTGCTGGAGAGAGAGAATCATCTCACAGAGGTTGGCCCATCTTTGGAACAAGCTTCCTATTCATGTTAAACAAAGCCTCTCATTGACCCTATTTAAGTGTAATTTGGACGATTGGATGGGTGACCAAAATTCACCTCAGGATTTCCTCCTGTGTCTCTCTTGGACAGGAGCAATAGGTGTTGCTTTTAGTATCTGCTTGAACCAGACAACCTTGAGAACATGGGTTGAACTTCGCTAGGCTTGTAGGACCCTGGGGCCATTAGCCTAGTAACCTCCTATGATTCTATGATCCTATGGTCTACTGTTAATGCATGTATGCAGCTTAGTGAACCAAACCACTAAATAACGGTTTGCGATTTCTCAGGACAGGCAGCAAATAATATGTTTTGTATGTGTCATAGACATGGATTTCCTTCCTTTATACTTATTCATATGGGTTATTTTTAACTGTTTTAGTAAAATCATTTTGATAATGTTCACAGAATGCATAGTTTTAGTTCTACACATCTAACTCTCTTACAGCTCTGTATTTATAACTATCTATAATTCTGAAAATATAATGTTGAAAAGAGCAAAAGACTAGATACCAGTGAATGAGGTTTGCTGTAACTCAAATCAAGCTGTACCTAAAAGGGAGTATGAGTTATAAGCATGTATCCACAATATATTTCTGGGGTATGTAAACTGAAATTAATTTCCAGCATTTAATTCTTGTAACATGATGAAAAATTCCCACAGAAATAACATTATCTAACTGACGTAGATGAAAAATACAAAATGATGTAGCTGGAAAACATCATTAAAACAAGTCAGGAACGCAACTTTCAACTAATAAATGTATCTGCAGGAAACACCACCTCCTGTATAAGGCAATAATAAAGCAAAAATCATTCCATGACAGGTGAGGGCTACTGTACTTTCTTACATCAAAGGTCATAAACCTGTCTTAGCATGCTTTCTACTATGTAGTCATAGATGCTGACAGAATTCCTTTAATAGTGCTTAAAAATGTTTTTCTAATATTGATGTATGGAGTGTGTAAAGACAACTCTCCATAGCTTCATTTCCCTTAAAGTGCTCTGTAAAGATGTTATTGTATCATAAATCAAAAAGGTAGAAGAAAGTATGCTTTATTCTGCATCTGTTCCCTGTTGACCATCTCCCCCGTGTTTCACTGGGGACTGGGAGGAGTCACCACCCAGGCAGACATCATGGATTTCTACTTGCATACCCGACTACCATTGTGGCAGCCTGAGGTGATGAAGCTAGCACAGTGTTGGTCCCAAGCATCCTTTCTTGCTTCTGCCTGTGCTTCTATCCCCTGCCTACACCACAAAAGTTGCTTGGTATGTACTCATATTCAGCCCTTTAAAATGAGTGCAGGCACAGTCTACCTCCACTGGATGGCAGTTATGCAGATGACCAGACTGTCCTCGTCCCTCCAGGATAAGTGAGAAGGTATAAGCTAATTATTCTCTCCCTCCATTGCTGGATCCTCTAATGCTCATATGAATAACTGACCCCATTAAGTGTGCTTCCACAATGATATAGGTGTCATAGGTGACTCTGTTGTCAGCTGTACAGAGTTTACACTCATTGGAATAGAGATTTACAGGGTGATTGTAAGTTGCTTGCCCATTGCCAGAATCTGTGATGTCACAAGGATCTTAAGGTCCCTTAAACCAGACAAATATTACTGTGACCTAGTGGAAGTCCATGTGGGAGTGAATGACCTGAGGCACTCCACCCAGAGAAAAGCATACACCTATCATAGCAGAGCTTCTGCATGGAAGCTAAAGCCTTTGCTGCCCCCATAGTGTCTATTTTAGGCAGTGTCTCCCTTCTGGACATTACTCCATAGTAAGCACAGAGTCAAATGTGGACATTATTTTGCTGGCACAACTCAATAAAAGAGTCCAAATATAAAACTGTTAGGATTTGAGACCCTCCCACAACTTGAACACATTTAAATTTGTGCAGTTAACAGAAACAAGATTTCATTGCAATGACAGCACTCCCACTAAACCAGGGTTTCACTATTATCTCACCTTCAAGCTATGGGGCTCCTGTGGAGGAGTGTTTCTATTTGTAAGAAACCTCATTACCTCATATCAAAGATATCAAACCTAACGTGGAGCTCCTGGAGATCCAAATCATCCTTAACAAACCTGATGACTACAATCCCAACAAGAAAACATTTATTTGTTTGTCTATTGGTTTGTATTTTTTACACATCCAACTACTAAATCATTACTTGCTCCAGATCCCTATTAATGTCCCACAATCATAATGGAAATTACCTTAATACCACTAAGTGGTTAAACATCATACCAAATATCTTCTTGCCAGGAGACTTCAATAACTCAAGCACTGATTAGAACGCTTTCACATCTAAAAATAGATATGCTCAGTGCTCCTAGACTTTGTTAATACCACTGCAATGTAGTAAATTACAAAACTGCCCACTAATATCCACAACCTGGTACTTACCAACCCAGCACCAGCCTGTACCTTACCCATCATCACTTCATCCCTGGTTATGAATGACTGCAAATCAGTCATCTTCTCTGTCATTCCTAGTGGTGACACCCCACCAGAGAATGACTTTAGAGACTTCTCCTGCACAAACTGGGAGGCATACATACAATTCTCAACAACCTTACACAAATGAGCTCAGCTTATAGGGCTACTAAATTTACTTTCGTTTTTTACCAGCATCCAAACAGCTGTATAGAGAAGCCCATGCACATTGGCAATAAATGAAATGACAAATTCAGGAATAAACCTTCCTGGGGGAACTCCTCTACTAATAAATGAAAAGTTGTAAGAAATTACCATCCCTCCTATATCAACACCAAAATGAAGCATGCCAGCAAATAACTTAACAGCACTATTAAAATGTAAAATCGTAAAGATAAAGATACCAAAGGAAACTGCAAATCTTTCATCAGTTATGTCAGGACATTAAGGAATAATGTCCAATAATGCAGTGAGCTCGTCCATAGTAGTATGACATGTTCTGAGCCTGAAGAAATAGCAAACATATTAGCAGACAAATTTAAAGCTAATTTTACCTCACCTGCACATAGTGTTGCTCACACTATCTCAGAAAATGTAGTTTTCCCTGGAATGACCTTGGAATAAGACTTATAATCCCTGTCAAAAGGCTACAGATAATACCTGTATCAGACCAGGTAGCAAACCTGGATGCCTTCTCAGCAGTGCCAAGTATGCACTATGCAAGTCCTACCCGAACAGTTCAATGTTAGAACAGTCACAGGGTTTGTGCCTAATGTCTGGAGAATAGCCATTATGCCTCCTTATGCAAAAGTGGTGCCTCTACAGACCTAGGTAATTATAGGCTCATCAGCATCACCAGCCTTATATGCAAAGCCATGGACTGTATCATGGAAGAACTCATTTATGCAGGCATAGGCAACTTAACTGATCTAGTTTGTTTTTGTGAAGAGGAGGCCCTGTCTCCTGAACCTACTAAACTCCTTTGAAGTGGTTACAGAGGCTGTGAACAATGGTCATTCCATATATGTTGCTTCATGCTGGTATTATTGAAAAATTAGACAAATATAATATTGTCTGCTGGCTTACAAACTGGCTGTTCAACAGATCCCATGTTGTGAAAGTTGCTGGTAACTTTTCTAAGCATACAATTGTAAATAGTGGGGTACCTCACAGATCAGTGCTGGGCCCTCTCCTGTTTAGCATTTATTTTTCAGATATCCAGTCCAAAATCCCAGACGTCTACATGATCAAGTTTGCTGATGGCTGCAAGCTGGGCACTGTTACCCACTCATCCATCAATACTAAATTGCTCCAAGAAAGGCTGGAATATGTCATACCTGGTATACTAGAAACTATCTCAATCTAAACACAAAAACATGCAGCATAATAATGTTCTGTAAAAAATACTGCTCCCATCTTGCATGTTACTCTTCTTCAGACAAATAAAGTCATACGAAACCTGGGTACTTAAGTGGACAACTCTTTTTCCTTTGGTCATAATGTTTCCAGCATTGTCAAGAAACCCTTCTTTCTGAACTTGTTAGTTTCCAAGGGAATAACTTAAGATTCAAATAAGCTATCTTATCACTGTACTCTTCCCTTATCAATCCCATCAAATACAAAGCCCCCTTTGGTATGTACACTTTCAAGCATATCACCCAAATGGAAAGATCCTGACAATTTTTAACCAAGAAAATTAAAGGGCTGAATTAGTCCAACAATCCTAATGGATTATCACAACTCTCCTTATGCTCAGCAGCATATCAGCTGCTCCAATTCAACCAGCATCTCACTTTTTAAGCCATGAAGGCCCAGTCCTATTTAACCTCCTATGAATTGGCAAAACCAGTGGGTCTACAAACACTCATAATTAGAACCTAAATTTATAACCAACAGATAAGACTTACTGAAGGGATAGGTGCCTAATTAAATATATTTGTAGTCAATGGAGTAAGATACAATTGCAAATCAAACAAATAACTGCTTTGTCTGTCTTTAAGGCTGCTCTTGACAACTGGATGGCTAGATACAAATTTACAATGGGGCTGCCATGTATGGCTCTACTCAATTTGGAAAATGAACATTAGGGTCTGTATCAGAACATCAAAGTTTTAAAACTTCGAATGTTCTAATATTGACCCATTTTGAGCAAACGCTAAAAACAGTGAAGCTGCAGAACACCGAATTCTTTCCTAGGGAAAGAATTTGGTTGGCCGGTTCTGTGGCTTCACTATTTTCAGCGCTGTGGTGGAAATGTACGGGTCGGGTTCATGTAAGTGTGCAATTGTGTGGTTGTTAGGATTAGGAGGTGGGTTAAGTGAGTTAGGGTTAGGGCGCGGGTTAAGTGAATTTGGGTTAGGGGTGGGTTAAGTGAGTTAGGGTTAGGGCACGGGTTAGGTGAGTGTGCAATAGTGATGGACCTTAGGGTTAGGGTTTGGGTTAAGGTAAGTGGATAGATAGTAGTGTATGTATAATTTAGTGTAGGGTTAGTTGTAGGATTATAAGTGTATGTGTATGTATTGATTTTTTTAGGTGTGCTTGTGTTGTGTGTATGTGTTTTGGAATAGCGATTTTTTTCCCAAGGAAAAAATTTGCTGTTCTGAATGTTCGATATTATGTGGTTTAGATATTTTAGGTTCGATGAAATAGCATTCACTATTTTCATCTTACGATAATGTGATATAAATGCCACTATTAAGCATTTGAAAGGAAGGGAAGATCTTTTAAGCTTGTCTACTTATTGGTGCATTTAGTAAGACATCTTATTCTTCCTGTAATTGCTTGCCTAGTATTGTACTTATATATTTACATGTTCCTAGGTTCCTGTTTTCCAACCTGTTGCATTTCCTGGACTTTATCCCAGCCACCATGGAGCCTCTATGAATATTTGGAAGATGAGCAGACCTTTGCTTGTCTGTTTAATCTGACTGATTCTAACATTTGTAATAGAAGGTCTGTGAACCCTCCTGAAGCCTGGAATCTCCTGTCAGATGATATATGCTGGCTTGGATTTGAAAATGTAAATAGTTGTGTGTTTTATTAGATGTGCTGACTTTAGAATTGTTTTCTTTTAATATTATGAAATTGTTTACCTATGTTTACCTAGTGCTTCCTTCTGAAACTGCATTTCATCAAGGAACAGAAAGGTCTGAGCATTCTGAAGCTTCTTTCAAAAGAGAAGACCAATTAAATACATTCTGGGAGAGTTTTTTCATCTTTTGACTTCTTACAGCATTCTTTCTGTGACAACTGAAATAAAAAATAATACAACATGGAGTTTTGATTTTACACAATTGTAGTAAAACATTTTTAGAAATATTTATCAGTGAGTAATGTTCTACCTACAATAATGTTAAAAGACACATTACAAGTGAAAATGCTATACAAGAAGACAAATATAGCAGATGTAGGAAGGAGGTTGATGTTCACTGAATTAAAGCAATACTGACATCATTAAGGTATAACCTGATAAGTTCATGTAAATAGCTTGGGGTTAGTTTGGTCTATCATATGTAGTGATAAGTGAAGTCAGTATCAGCTGACCTACAAGTACATACTTTGTATATACTGGCTGGGTAGAACAGCAAAAAAAAATCTTCCTATTGGTGAGATCAGAAAAGTAAATATTTAAAAGGCTGGTAAACTTTAATCCTTATAACTATGCAAGACTAGTGCAAGCAGTATGCATTGTGGAATAACCTGAGTTATGAAAAGGAGATGATGTCAGGGCTAACCAGAAGCTGTGGGTAAGAATATAAACATTTGTTATTAACACATTAATAGGAAGAGTTTAAACTCCTTGAGAAAAGAAGGTTGTCATATAAGGTTCAGTAGAATATTTCAGTGTTTAGCTACATTGATGGAGTAGCAAGAAATATCATAAGAATGAATACATTTTGATTGGTGGAGAGTAGCTGTTGAATAGGTTTATATAACTGTAAATTATTATTAGAGGGATTGTTTTCTAGAAAGTGAAGAATTGTGTATGTAGTTATCAACTGATGGAATGAAAAGCTACTGGGTAGTTCAAACCATTTAATTTACTGTACTGCTATGCAGTGATGGGTGCTACTGTGGAGGCAAGACTTACATTTGGTGATTTTATTATAGTACTGTTATAGTTTGGCCATTTTGTTTGCTTGTAAGTGGTTAAGACTGAGAAAATAGGGGAATTAGGAAGATTTTCACATTCATGCTTGAAGCTTTAGTAATGTTTTTGCTGTGTAAAGTAGTTAAGTTTATGGGAAATTTTTTTTGTGATTGCAATTTGGTTATGATGATCAAATTTTAGGTTGCTATCTATTGTCCATTTATTTTTTAAATGTCCTTAACCTCTTTGGAGAGTACTGTATCAAAGATACTACAGTACGTTTTCCTGGCTCCCTATTGGAATTTTGGCAATTGAAATGCCAAGTGCCGAAAAGCCAAACAAAAAGACTGAAAAACTGGAAAAGAGTGAATTTTGAAAATCCCACTTCTGCTTACAACTTCTATTTGCAGGGAGGACAAGCACTTCCACTCCCCACAAATGTATATATACAGATTCCAAGATTGTCATACCTTGGACAAAAGAGAATATTCTGAGAGAAGGCATCTCTTACTTTATATATGTAAGTATGTAAGTCCACTTTCTGGCCATTAAGTATCTACTTTTCGGGATTCGCTTTAGTAGGCCCAAACATTTCAAATGGTTACCCCTTTTCTTTCTTGTTGTCTGTGATTCTTACTGAAACTTAAAAAAAAACAGTCTTGGCACCACTTAATGTATTTCACTAGAGCTACTGCTAGCCTTCTATTTCTTTTTGGGAATACTAGATGAATTCTGGGAATTCTAATTGGTAGGAGAAGCTGCCTCTAGATGCTAGGGTTGTAGACTTGCTGGACTTTATTTTCATCCATAAAGCTTTAGTCATTTAAGTAATAATGAATAACAAATACAAATAGAGTTTTTTGTATCAAAAGTCTGCCCAGATGAAATATTTTATTTTTCCTTCCTTTTGTAACTGCAATGTTATTTTGTATGAGAAATGAGATCTGTTTAAAATAAAAAAGTTTTCATTTGCTCATTTGATAAATGTGACCAATATCTTACTTTTCTAGTGAAGGATATCCTCACAGAATTGGTGTGACTATCGATATCCATTATTTTAAAGAGTGAGACTTGACTGTTTAGCCATTAGCTATCATACTGTGATGTCACTTGGCTCATTAAAATAGTGATCAGTAACTTGGAGCCTTGCTTTCAGATTAGCAGAATGATTAGACTCAGTCCACTAAGAATATAAGTAATGTTGTTGTTAATGGGGGGAACGGGTGGAATCTGTAGCCCATCCTTGGAAATGTCATGAGAATATATGCATATGAAAAACAGCTTGGTTAAAAATCATTTTTTAAATTGGAGAAATAAAGTTTTATTTTTACATATAAAAGTGTTTGCATGCATCCACTCTTTTATTTAAAAACAAAGCTTTGTTTCAATTCACCGTTTTAGTAAATTAACATTGAAATAATCTTCAGAACATGGAAGGGTAAGCTGTAAGTGTAATATGGCTGGAGGAGGTATGTGCATCACTTTGGCGACCAGTGTAATTAAGAGTCCATTAGTGTTAGTGAATGCTTGTGAAACAGTCATTAAATTGCCAACCTGTTAAACTAACAGTTTGTCAAAAAAAATCATGTTTTTTGCCAAACAGTTAATTTTAACAGGTTGGCAATTAGTTTCATAGATTGTTATTAGGCTAACAACCTCTAGGTCCCTTACAAACCTACCTATGTACCCCAGATCATGTGAATCTGAGTATCATGGGCATCTATGTAGGGGGGATGTTAGTAGGCAATTAACTAAGGATTTGTGTGGGGGGCATTAATTAAGATAATACTTTTTATTGACATCAATGTCCGTATGGGACATGGGGGCCAGCGCAGGTAAATTTATAATTTCCCACCCAATTGTCAAGGTTTCATTTCAATAGGGTCAGGGAGGAACTCTATCTTACACGGATAGGGACCCTATTCCATAGTGCAGGGATTCTTTGGGACACATAGCTTTCTCTCCAGCACATTCTGTTTATGTCAATGTCACAAGTGAAGTTCAGATCCCTGGATCTAATGTTTCTGGTGGTGTTTGTTTTGTGCATGTGCAACAGATTTATCGGGTCTATATTAAATTAGCGAACGCTTAGAAAAGTGAATGCTAATTCATCGACCCCTTTTAAGCGAAAGCTTAAAATCTCAAACACCCAGAACAGCAAATTTTTTCCCTGGGAAAAATTTTGCTGTTCCGAGAAACACACACACAACACAAGCACACCAAAAAAACAGCAATCCAGACACATACACTTAAAATCCTACATCTATCCTACACTAAACTGTACATACACTACTATCTATCCACTTACTTTAACCCAAACCCTAACCCTAGGGTCGTCACTATTACACACTCACCAGACCCGCATCCTAACCTTAACTCACCTACCCTGCCCTAACACTGCCTGTCACTATCGCACACTCACCTCACCCGCACCCTAACCCTAACTCACCTAACCCGTGCCCTAATCCTAACATCCGCACAATCACACACTTACCTGAACCTGATCTGTAACTTACCACCACAGTGCTGAAAATAGTGAAGCCACAGAAATGGCCAACCAAATTCTTTCCCTAGGAAAAAATTCTGTGTTCTGCAGCTTCTCTATTTTTGGTGCTCACTGTTTTAGGGTCGATATTAGAACATTCAAAGTTTTAAAACTTCGATGTTCTAATATAGACCCAATTTATCAGGGCTGGGTCTGAGGAAGCCCTTTAAGCCAGGCAATGATCTCCTGTCTTCAGCCTTTAGTAGACTGAATACAGAGAGAGAGCCTTTAGGTGATCAGTGTAGAACTGGATATTCATGCCCTGAATTTTCCTGGTAAGACACCTTTGTGGGCTTTCAACTACTACAAATGTCTGGTTAGATACATGCAAAGGATGCAATGTGTTCAATGACATGTCTGATAAGGGCCAAGTAGAGTGCTACTATAACTACCTTGGACCTGGATGCTCTACCCTTACCTTTACACTAGGTGACATAGAATGATTTTCTTACTATCTTAGTTATGTGTTGGTCAAAGGTCAGATTGTTGTCTATATATGTTCTCAGACCCCTTACAACTGGATCTACTCTTAGAGGTTGATAGTTTTCCAAAAGACATTATAATGCATTTGTTGGCATTGAGCTTTAGGCCATGGCTTTGGCACAGTAATTTTTTTGTGTCAAACCCTCTTGCAAAATATTGGTGTCTTGGAATAAATCTATAATAACTGTCAGTTTACACTCATTTGCAAACTTAGTGAGCCAGAGGCCTTAGCCAACCTGGAGGTATGTTTGTTGCTAATGTAGGCCAAGACAACTCCACCTTTGGTCCCAGTCTGTACTGCTGTTGGTTTAAATGTATTGACGGCTATGTAGCCTTGCACTGTCACAGTACTTTCTGCTGCTTTAAAACAAGTCTCAGTTATAGCACAGATATCTAGATTCACCAGAGTGAGCAGGGCTTAAAGGATGCAGAGTTTTTTGTTACAATCCTAGTGCTGAGCAGTAACATATTAATGTTGCTTGGAGACTCTTTCACTATGTTTATAGTTTTGTCTTTTTGCTATAAGTAGGTGGATAAAGTTTTAGCCAGTATCTGAAAGCCTAAGGGAGACAGGCGCAGCCCATCCTCAGCAAAGCAACTTAGTCTGTTGATCAAGTCATTCCATGCTGACAGGTAATGGATTCTCCTGAAGTGACACCAAAAATTAAGTCAATTATTAAAATCCATCATATTCATAATGTGGCACCATCCTTGATGAAGGTTGAATGTTGCTTAGTCAAGGCTTGTACTTATCTGTGATACATATCCTGAGAGATCCATCATGTCTCTTTTCATATAGTCTAGTGAGGTATGTCTCAAATCCTTTATACCCACATAAATAATGATAGACTCATATCGGTACCTTGGGTACAGTGACTTGAGTGTGTGCATGATATTGTGGGTCCTGGCTCCAGGTAGACTCCTAACAGTTAACTTCTCCTTGACTAATCTGGTGAATGCGGCATCTTTGTGTCATACAGTGGAGTTCCCAATGGCAAGAGTATATGTAAAGCATACCCTTATCTTATGGGCTTTGCTCTAGGAAAACCATTGGGTGTTGGCTTTTGTGAGATGTTCGATGTTGCTTTTGGTGTGTATTTTAGTGATTGCTGAGGAGCAGTGTTGCTGTCAGGTGGCTTTGGAGATCTTTGAGGTTTTCGAAGGTTTCTTTTATATACCTCAGCATAAGACAATCTGTATGTGTGATGATTGGTGTGTGGGAGGGAGATAGTGTGGATATTATTGACAACCTCATTTGTATGTGAGATTTTTGTATATTTACATCTTTCGCATACCATGTTATTTTCTTTAATGATTAACTGGTCGTCTGAGACAATAGCTACATTGCCTTAGGATGCCCAAATCTACATTTGGAAATTGCATATCCATGTTGTCTAGTCCTATAATAGAATAGGTTGTTTAGGATTATGGATTGGGGTTTTAACAGGGGCCTCCTATGGTAGTTTCTATGGTTAAGAGCAAGATGTTATATAATGCTAAGATATAGTGGTATTATTTGATAACCAAACTAGTTTCTGGGGTTAAGGACAAGACATTACATTGTGCTAGGATATGGTAGTTTCATTCCATGTGCAAGCTAACTACTTTAAGTTTCATTCTGCACAATGCCATGCTATTTAACAGGCTTCAGACCTAATCATAGGAAAAGTTTACTGTCTTGGGCACTGCTAACTGTTGCTGCTCGGTGGACATCTGTGTACAAACTTGCTTGATTTATAGCAAAGAAAAAGAAACTTTAATACTGTCTCACAAGCATTTACTAATGCTAATCCACTATTAATTATACTGGCCCCCAAAGTGATGTACATCCTTCCACAATATTAATATCAATGCCGTAAATACTGCACAAGTTTACACTTCCATGTTTGGAAAGTTTTTTAAATGCTAACTAATTAAAAAAGCGGCTTGAAACAGAGTATTACTTTTACATCCGTGTGCATGTGAACACTTTTTTATGTAAAAATAAAACTTTATTTCACTGCTTTAAACATGATCTTTAAGTCTCAGTTACTGTGGGTAAGTTGTGGCCCTAAAATGAATTGGCTCAGACTGATCTGGGTGAAATCCTGGGCAGTCAGTGATTATAACCCTTGTTCTGGAGCTGACAGTGTACAGCTTATTTGAGTGTAAACCTTAGCTTGAGGTGATTGTCACTGCTGAAGTGACACCCTGACCTCATGTGCAAAATGGGAAAAGGGGTTGTGGATGGATTGATGGAGTTGTTGGTTATAATCCAAGGCAGTAGTATACATTTGCCATAATGTTATACAGCAATCACCCTTATACATGTTTGAGTTGTAATGGTGTAGATTTGGGCTCTGCCACCCCTGGCCCCTCATCACATTGGCGACAGCAGTAGAATTTGAGCTCCATAATCCTTGCTACCGTCATGCTCCTCCTACCCTATAGTGCAGTATTTGCAGAGATGTGGTTGATATTACAGTCCCAGGCCTCTGACTTCTATATATAATGTTACAGACCATCTCACACAGTGATATGTTTACCACCATGTTCCTTGTACACATTGTTATGTTTAATGAAGAGCAGTACCTAAACCTCATGTGTGTGACACCTATCATGTATAATTAGTTTAAAGTCCCTAAAAAGGGCGAAATAGGTCCTCGGGAAATCAGTAGCACAGATCAAAAGAGTGCATGAATTTAGCACAGACAGTAGTAATATCTATAACAATGGAAGGAAACAGTGCTGGGGTAATCATAATAAAAGACCTAAAAGAAAGCAAACAGTGTGAGAAAGAAGTAATGAAGTCTGGCAAAATATCGACATATATTGCAATAACCATCACTTGTAAGGAACACAAACGTATCCATCTTTGCAAACAATTGTTAAAATGCCATATAGAGTGCTATGTTCAGTTCTGCAGGTTTCCTCACCATAATGATACAAAAATGGAAAGCAATTAGTAGAGAATGACGTAAATGATGCACAGACTGTTTCACATAAAGGACAAGCATGCACTGTCGTGAGGAAGATGTAAAGCAAATGTGGTGATGCCATGTCAAAAGAACCCAATAATAATATAACTTATTTCATCAATTTGTGCTCAATTGATGCATTTAGTGAAAATAGGACACTGGAAAGCAGAATCAGCCAGGTGGAGGTCTGACCTGGATCTCTATCTGCTTTGAAGCACACTTACATGGATATAGTGACTATAGTGCTATTGATTGTTAAAGCTGCAGCTCTATTCATATAGAATAATTCAAACTAAGACTGCAGCTCTACAAATAATTCCTTGTTGCAGGCACAGTAGTTTCATTGGGCAGGCTTAATGCATTGCTTATATTCAGTATTATCAGCTCCTACCCATTCATTAAGTCAAGCAAATCAGGTTGCAATATGTTGTCTATAAAGTGCTAGGTGAATGGTAAGGAGTCAGAAACAAACTAAATTTTGAAGTTGTTGCCACAATAACTTTATTTACTGTAGGTTAACACTTCTATTAGATAACATGAGGGCATATCTCAACTTTTCTTTAATCAAGCCAACTATTTAGGAAAGAACTACCTGTTGTATTTTACCACAGAGTGTCTGTTTAAATTAAGAGTAAATTTTCATTGTTTTAAGCATTCGTATGAGAAAATACTCATCAAAACCACAACTAAATGGTAAGACACGAACACTGGTATGGATTGTGATCAATTAAGCAACCGTTTAGTCAAAAAAGTTTTTATGCTGAGCATCAGACATGTTTCTTTCTAAAAAGCTAGAGCATTGATCAACTCAGAGTCGAAACTCCTGAGTGAAAATATTACCAGAATAACAAGTAGGATCACAAGGACAAATATTTTTCTGAGAGAAAGTGGTCAGATGTGAGCCAAAAGATGTAAGCAGCACAGCAAGCAGTTAAGAAAAAGGATGCCAGAAATGAAATAGCAGTACACATAGGACAAGAAAAATGTCATTGGAAATGACAGGCCTTCAGTCTTGTGATACAGAAACAAATGCCTAATTGTGTTCATTACATAATTCCCTTTCAAGGCATTATTTTTCTCATAAATGTTAATTTTCTTTGTCCATGTTGGACAATCTATGTATCTAAATACATGAGTTATATCACATAGGTTCATACTACAGTGGACAATACACTGAGAAATCTTCTTATGTCCAAGTGACTAGGTACACGACGCATGATATGTACCAAACATTGTCAGAATTTGAGTATGATATGTACCGAACATTGTCAGAATCTGAGTATGATATGTACCGAATATTGTCAGAATCTAAGTATGATATATATACCGAACATTGTCAGAATCTGAGTATACGTGGAGTAACGTGGATTGTTACTTGAGAGTACTACTTAGTCAACATATTTTTGGACATTTTTGGTTCTTTCTGAGGAATGCCATCTCGTATGCTTTTGTGACACCGTCCCCTCTTTTTTACTGTTGTGCTGTTTCGTTTTTACTGTTCATGTACCGAACATTGTCAGAATCTGAGTATATGTACCGAACATTGTCAGAATCTGAGTATGATATGTACTGAACATTGTCAGAATCTGAGTATGATATGTACCGAACATTGTCAGAATCTGAGTATGATATGTACCGAATATTGTCAGAATCTAAGTATGATATATACCGAACATTGTCAGAATCTGAGTATATGTACCGAACATTGTCAGAATCTGAGTATGATATGTACCGAACATTGTCAGAATCTGAGTATGATATATACCGAGCATTGTCAGAATCTGAGTATATGTACTGAACATTGTCAGAATCTGAGTATGATATGTACCGAACATTGTCAGAATCTGAGTATGATATGTACCAAACATTGTCAGAATCTGAGGATATTTATGCAGCAGTGCAACGGAAGTTAACAATACATTTCAAGTTTAGGAAAGTTTAAATAAAGACTATATGAAATGTGATATATTTTATATACAAGGCTTAAGTCTTTGGTGAAATACTGTCATTTTTCTGCTATTGATTCCTAGTCTGTAATTCTGTAAAGGTCGGATGAAAATAATGTTTCCCATTCAAGACATTATTAGTTCTGGAAGTCATTACAAATTTCAGAAGAACAACCAAAAGCAGTCTAGACTACTAGCAATAAGACAATCAACGCTGTACAAGACAGCCAGTTTTGTGGCATAGAGGGATAAAGCCCTATGTCCCAGGCGACCCAAATTCCAATAGTAACTTGGATACCAGTAGGATTTGTCAGGGGAGAATGGGAGTGGGTGACCATCCTCATCTTACCCATCCTTGGGAGAGGGAAGTGGCTTTGGTTTGTTACATGGGTGATGTATAGTGAAAGCACTAGGTACATACCCCATGGAGTTTGACTCTGTTGAACCTGCACTCCCATGTGCAAGTCATACAGTGAGCCAAAGGGAATTCAGCATGTGGGGGCATGCTTTTCCTCAGAGGGCAGCTATAGTGGAACCCAGAAGGAGGATGCTGTACCAGTGGAAAGGATAGCCCACCCCACAGGGCCTGTAAGTTGACCCACTACTTATCACCCAACTCTTGCTCATGTGGGGTTCTCAAGTAGGAAAAAATAGGGTATATATGAAGTCTGGCAAAATATCGACATATATTGCAATAACCATCACTTGTAAGGAACACAAACGTATCCATCTTTGCAAACAATTGTTAAAATGCCATATAGAGTGCTATGTTCAGTTCTGCAGGTTTCCTCACCATAATGATACAAAAATGGAAAGCAATTAGTAGAGAATGATGTAAATGATGCACAGACTGTTTCACATAAAGGACAAGCATGCACTGTCGTGAGGAAGATGTAAAGCAAATGTGGTGATGCCATGTCAAAAGAACCCAATAATAATATAACTTATTTCATCAATTTGTGCTCAATTGATGCATTTAGTGAAAATAGGACAGTGGAAAGCAGAATCAGGAATTCCCAGGTCCAATTGCATGGAAATGGGCCAATTGGATGCAGATAGTGTAGCCAGTGAGTTCCATTCTGCAGGAAGAGGGGATACAAATACACTCTGCAAAACAGCAGGGATAAAGCCAGACACAGCAGCAGCAGACCAAACATAGAAGCAGTAAAAGATGTACTATAGGTTACAATTGTGAAAGTGAACAGACATTTAGTGTTCAGAAACTATAGAAGTAATTACCCATAGTTGAAGATATACCCTATGAATGGTAAACCATGTATGAACAGCAAAATAAAAAAAATCATTATGCAAGAATGTGCAGGTCCATTCCAAAGCAAAAAGCGTTTTACAGCAAAACCAAGATTAGTCTGATAGAATACCATAAAACATACTTTTCAAGTATAAAAGATTAACAGTATGTTAACAGTATGTATAACAGTATGTTAACAGTATGCATAACAGTATGCTAACATTATGTATAACAGTATGTTAACAGTATGTATAACAGTATGCTAACATTATGTATAGCAGTATGCTAACAGTATTTATAACAGTATGCTAACATTATGTTTAACAGTATGTTAACAGTATGCATAACAGTATGCTAACAGTAGGCTAACAGTATTTATAACAGTATGCTAACATTATGTATAACAGTATGTTAACAGTATGCATAACAGTATGTTAACAGTATGTATAACAGTATGCTAACAGTATGTATAACAGTATGCTAACAGTATGTATAACAGTATGTATAACAGTATGCTAACAGTATTTATAACAGTATGCTAACATTATGTATAACAGTATGTTAACAGTATGCATAACAGTATGCTAACAGTATGCAAACAGCATGTATAACAGTATGTTAACAATATGTATAACAGTATGCTAACAGTATGTATAACAGTATGCTAACAGTATATATAACAGTATGTTAACAGTATGTATAACAGTATGCTAACAGTATGTATGACAGTATGCTAACAGTATTTATAACAGTATGCAAACATTATGTATAACAGTATGTTAACAGTATGCATAACAGTATGCTAACAGTATGCTAACAGTATGTATAACAGTATGTTAACAGTATGTATAACAGTATGCTAACAGTATGTATAACAGTATGTATAGCAGTATGTATAACAGTATGCTAACAGTATGTATGACAGTATGCTAACAGTATGTATGACAGTATGCTAACAGTATTTATAACAGTATGCAAACATTATGTATAACAGTATGTTAACAGTATGCATAACAGTATGCTAACAGTATGCTAACAGTATGTATAACAGTATGTTAACAGTATGTATAACAGTATGCTAACAGTATGTATAACAGTATGTATAGCAGTATGTATAACAGTATCCTTACTGCATATACTTCCCTACAACATGCTACTCCCACTCACCACACGAACAGATTTTCTACTGTCTGCCTGCCTTTCAACTTACTATCACAACCTACACAGCACTGTTCTGCACTCCCCCACTCATCCAGCTACTCTGTATACCACTACTCCTCCCAATCAACCCAACAGATCACCTGAACTAGTTAATAACCTTATTACCAAACTCTTCTCCTTCAAATTCCTTAAATTCAAATGTTATTTCAATCCTACTCACAAATTCCTTAGACTGCTTTGCAAACTTATGCATCTACACCCTATTCTGACTGCTGGAATACTACTAGGTGGAAATATACATCCCAATCCAGGCCCGCCCCAAAAAGTATCCAAATGCATCCCCACAAAAAAGAATCCAATTGCAGCTCTCTCTTCACTTATAAATAACTTGAGACACAGTGCTACAGATCTTTCAATACTGAATCTCAACTTAAAAAGCCTACTAAAGAAAATCCATAAATTTCATTCAACTATCACTCACTACTCACCACATATTTTTATTATAACAGAAGCCTGGCTCAAACTGCACATCCTAGCTCAGGAAATCCTACTCATAGGTTACAATATCTTAAGACAAGATAGGACTCATAAATGTGGTGGTGGTGTAGCAGTACTATATAAAGATAATCTCAAACTTGAACATCTGGACATCAACCCACCAGTCCTATCAAACATGGAAATACTAATCGTCTGCCTTCAAATAAATCCTAACAAGAATATTAACATTATAGCCATCTACCTTCTCCCAGTTAATAACCCATCTACTATCAAAGATTTTCTAAGCTGATGCTGTGCAACACTAAGGCAAGAACCTATTATACTGGGTGATTTTAACTTTGACTGGAATACATTTTCTTCTAATAACCCCTCAAACTATATAAGCCTCCATGGCTTCTCTCAGTCAATTCTTAATCCAGATAGGTTTGATAAACATAATAATAAACAATCTATACTTGACTGGGCCCTTACTAATACTAATCCAAACTCTTTTCACACAGGCTGTCTGCCAGATAACCTAAGTGACCATCTACCTACCTTTCTACTTAAGCAGCACACCAGCCCCCATAGGGACAACACATTCAAACTAGCCCTCAACAGAAGTAACTTCTCTCCTGAGACATTTATCACACTTCTTCAACAAGTCAACTGGCTTCCCCTGCATCTTGATCTAGCAGTACGGCATTTCAACGATAAAATCATCACCAACTTAAACAGACTAGCACCCTGTAAGGAGGAGACACACTAAATTTAAACAGATTCCCTGGCTTTCTTCTGACACAAAAAAGCTCCTCAAGCAGAAAGACAAAGCATGGCACAAGTATCAACTACTACAATACCCAACCACCCTCCAAAACTACCAGCAACTTCATAATCTAGCAAATGAACAAATCAATATGACAAAAAAACTTTACTGTACAACAATCCAAAAAGGCACCAAAAGAACCAAAAAAAATTTCTGGGGATCTATTAACCAACTGCTTAAACCAGGTCAGACAACTACTGCAAATTCAACAAAAACAGACTACTCTGACAACATAGCCACCCAGTTTAACAATCATTTTATCAGCTCTATACTATAACTTTTAAAAAAATCATAATAACTCAAAATTATCTATAGCCACCTCATTAGAAACAACCCCTGACTCCTTTCACATTCATCCCATACAAACTCATCAGATAAGAAAACTACTAACCAAACTTAAACCTTCTTCCTCTGGTGCTGACCAACCCACCAATGAATACCTTAAACTTGCAGCAAGTGTTATTGCATATCCCATATCAATCCTTATTAATTGAGCCATCACAGAACAGTATGTGCCTGTACTATGGAAAGTTTCCCATATTACCCATCTACATAAAGGTGGCACCTCCACAGATTTTTCCAGTTACAGACCCATTACCATTCTCTCCCCTATAGCAAAAATTCTAGAAAAATGGATTCACACCTAACCTCCCAGCCATCTCATGAAAAACAACCTAATATCCCCCCACCCAACATGGTTTCGGACCTAAGCTTAGTACAACAACTGCCCTCATCAGTTTCATTGACACCATCAACCAACACAGGAGCAATGGCTTACTCACCTCCTCCATATCCCTAGACATCCCTATCTAAGGCCTTCAATACTGTTTCCCATCAAAAAGTATCGTCTCCTCTACCAATATATGTCGATGTACCCCAACAGTCTATTCTTGGGCCTCTCCTTTTTACCATATTCACAAATTATCTCTGCACAGCCACCCAACACCCAACATGCTACAGAAATTCAATATGCTGAAGACTCCTCCCTCATATGCTGTGCTCTTTGCCTGTCTGCTCTTCTCAACAAAATGCAACAATCCTTTCTGGACATAGAAAAGTACCTTTCTAACTCACAACTGATTCTTAACCTTTCCAAAACAAAACTTAAGTTCTTCTTCAGTAGCAAAAAAACTATTGACCCTACTATCATCACCACTGATTCATCAAACAATACCATCATCAAACCTGTAGACTACACTAAGTTACTAGGGATCACCATTGATAAAGATCTCAACTTTGATAAACACCTTTCCTTAGTTATCAAGTAAGTCCATTTCAAACTAGGTTCTCTATACAGAATAAAATCCTTTCTAACTGATGGCACCAGACATGCCATGTGTAGAACTCACCTTCTTTCCACCCTCTTATATGCCTCCCCCATGTTCACTAAGTTAAGAAAATGTGACCTAAACAAACTAGAATCCTGCTATCATAAAATAGCAGCTTTTGCTTCCAACAAACCTTTCAGAACTCACCACTGCAAAGCACTACACCAGCTCAACTGGCTGGAACTTCCTAACCTTTTAACCCTTAATCACCTAGTTCTTACCTATTCTAATTTGTATCACCCAGACAACTGTCCATCCATTAGCAAACTAGTAGTGCCCTACTCCACCAGCCGAACAATAAGGTCATCTAACAAATTACTTCTGAAAATAACTAAGTCAAATAATTGCTATAGAGATTCTTTGTACTCATACAAACTAGCTAATGTTTGGAATGACATACCTCTAAGCATATTCACTACTAGCCACACTACCAATTTCAAACAACTGGTGAGGGAACATCTAAATAACTTCTGACTTTGCTCTTGCACTAATCCTGCTTAGCTGACTTATTGGCATACTTCTCATATCCCTCTCTAATCTTCATCAGCTCTTACTCCTTAGTCAACCTATTCCCTACCTTACACTCCTTCCTCCACCTCTCAGCTGTCTACTAATACTTTTACCTCCTATGGCAACAACTTAGATTCTATATTTTGGTCCCAGCAGTTTTTAATTGTAAAGCCTAGTTCAACCAAATTTCTCAGCCTTTTTCTCTTTAGTATGTTCCTCTTACTAGTTCTCAACTTGTCATTTGAATGAAACCTGAACTCTACATACTTTGTATCAGTATAATGTGCACTTATTAGTGGTTCTCAGCACGTAATCTAAATGATAACTGAACTGTAAATACTTTGTATCTGATATGTATATTAAACTGTTAAATGTGTCTGCTCTGTTGAGCTTTTTTCCCCGGGCCTCCGCTGAAAGTAGGTTATTTTTTTCCCAGTCATACTTTCCTGGTAAACAAAAGTAAATAAATAAATAAAACAGTATAACAGAAAAATTAAAAACAGAGAACTCTGAGGAAGGCCATATATATGTGTTCACCATATGCGATAATCTGAAAAAATCATAAACAGAAGTCAAGTTTAGAAACTTAAACATACTTAAAAATATAGGTGTATTAACCAACATAGTGAATGATGGATTATATGACACAATACTCAACTCGGGCACTGCTGACAAACTCAAGAAGTTGGGTACAAACCTGTATGTTACCTGGTGGATAGCCAACTGGCTCACAGACAGGACTCAGGAAGTTAGAACTGGGGAGTCCAACTCTAAAAAGAAGCCAGTCAGAAGTGGAGTAACTCAGGGATCGGTCCTTGGACGACTCCTTTTTGGCATTCACTTCTCTGAAGTCAAGGCCAATGTCAGTGGTCTCTGACTGACTAAATTTGTAGATGATTGCAAATTAGGAGCTGTCATTGAATCCCACACTAACACAAATGTTATCCAGGAAGGGCTGACACAGACAAACCGCTGGTGTCAGAGCCATGGACTAACACTAAATGCCAAGAAATGAATAATCGTATCCTTTGGAAAGTCATCCACCTCTGGTAACTATCATATTGATAATGAATCCCTTAGAGCTCACCCAGTAGTCAGGGACTTAGGGACACGCATAGACAGTAGTCTAGTCTTTGACCATCACATGTCTACAGTAGTGAGGAAATTATTCTATGTTGTGCAGCTTATAAACAAAGGTATGTCATCTAGGTCCAAGGAAGTCATTGTTCCACTGTATTTGGCATTCATCAGACCTATCACTGAGTACAATGCTCCATTTGGTATGTATCTAACCAGGCATATCCAACAATTAGAATGTCCACAGAGCTTCCTCGCTAAAAGAATGCAAAGCATAAGTAAAATGTCCTATGCAAACCACTTCAATGCCCTATCCCTGCACTGCCCTCACCAAGAATGATGCCACAGTATAAAGAAAAAATGATCAATTTCAACAATTGGCTAAGTTTCTGGTGTCATTCAAAGGGGATCCAGTATCTGTCCACCTGGGATGACATGCTCAACAAGCCACGTTGCTTCACAAGAGATGGCTTGCACCTGTCACCCTTAGGCTTTTGAATGCTGGCCAAGGCTCTTGCCGCCCCCATAGTGCCTTTTTTAGGCAAGGCTCAAAAGACAAACCCACCACCATAAATAGCACAAGTAACCAAAAACTGAGGGCAATGCTACTCAACGCCAGATGTCTAAACCTCAAAATGCATGCACTCGAGGCACTTCTCAGTATGGAGAACATCGACATCTGTGCAGTAACAGAAACCTGGTTTAAGGCTCCTGAGAGCACCCCAGCACTACTAGGCTATAACTCATACCATAACTTCTGGCCACAGCACCAGGACAGAAACACAAAATGCGGGGGTGTATCCATATTCATCAAGGATACCCACACCTCTAGGTTAGTGGTGCAGCACAATGCATCAGAGATCATCCATGTGCAACTAACAATGGGAAAAACTGCAATCCAAATTGTAGCTTCCTACAGATCACCCACCATGGCCCAAGACCTCCATTCCACATTGCTGGAGACACTGGGAAATATGAAGGTCCTACCAAACACCCTAATACTGGGTGATTTCAATTACCCAAACATAAACTGGGAGAACTACTCAAGTACTAACTCCCTTGCCCAACACTTCCTAGAATTTATAAACTCGAATGCCCTGGATCAACTGGTCAACACCCCCACCAGAGGGAACAACATATTGGACCTGGTCACCACCAACATGGGCGACCGGTGTTCCATACCGGAGGTCAACCCCTCACTGGTTAGATCAGACCATAGACTAATCACTCTGGATATTGACATTCCGTCCCCAGCCTCAATCAAGGAAACCACCATGAAAAACTTTTCAAAAGCAAACTTTACATTACTTAAGACCAAGGTGGAAAGGTTCACAGCCCCCATGCTAAAGGACAATGCTGTCCAAGCTGCTGAAACCTTTACAATGGCATTCTATGAGCACCTGCAGGAATGCATGGATTGTTCTATCCCAAGTAAAACTAAGACTCACTCCTCCAAGAAAAGGAAACCAGTCTGGTGGACCCCTGCCATATACAACAGAAGGAGGAAACTAGTACAGAAAAGAGTAAAATCCCAAGAAGGAAAGACATCCCTGATCAGTATTAGCAAGAAACTAAGATCCCTCATTAAATCATCCAAGGCTAGTTTCGAAAGAAGAATTGCCAATGACTCCAAAGATAACCACAAAGCGTTCTTTAGCTATGTCAAGAACCTAAGTGGAAACTCTCAGATCTGCTCTGAGTTAGTGCAGAATGGCACAAAATACACTGAAGCGACTGATATTGCCAACATTCTGGCAGACAGGTTTAGTGCAAACTTCACCCCCCTCTCACCCCCTAAAGGGCCCATAACCATACCAGAAGAATGTAGGGCCCCGTCAGGCACCGACACACAGGTTAAAAAAGCCCTATCCAAAGCCAAAAACACAGCTTCAGTGGGACAGGACAGTGTCTCAGGCTGTGTCTTACAAGAGCTCCAAAATGAACTAACCCCTCACCTAAATACACTGTTGAAACTCAGCCTCTCTACAGGCTAAGTACCCACAGAGTGGCGCACAGCAACAGTTATCCCACTCCACAAAGGTGGAGCCACAATGGACTCCGGGAACTATCGCCCTCTAAGCCTGACTAGCCTGGTCTGCAAGGCTATGGAATGCATCATCATGGAACTCATTACCAGAGACATTGGAAACCTCCAAACCTTGGACCCTACCCAGTTTGGTTTTGTTAAGGGCAGATCATGCCTCCTAAACCTGGTGGACTTATTTGAGACGGTTACCAAGGCATTAGATGAGGGAAAGGAGGTCCCCACAGCCTACCTAGACCTCGCAAAGGCTTTTGACACCATTCCCCATTCTAGTATTATAGACAAGCTCACAAGCTTGAACATGAACCCCTACGTCACAGGATGGGTTGCCAACTGGTTCATGGATAGAACCCATATGGTGAGAGTTGCCGGCTCTATGTCCGACTCTAAACCGGTTACAAGTGGCATCCCCCAGGGCTCAGTCCTAGGACCCCTCCTGTTCGGTATATATTTCTCAGATGTACAGACAAGCATAGGAGGACTATGGCTTACCAAGTTTGCAGACGACTGCAAACTAGGGGCCATAATTGATTCTCTGGCTGATACAGACACCCTCCAGATGGGTCTCACTGAGATGGATACCTGGTGTCAGAATCATGGCCTCAAGCTAAATGCCAAAAAGTGCATAGTCATCCCCTTTGGAAAAAACAAAGTACCTGCGAACTACCACATAGGTGGTAGTCCCCTAAATACAGAAAATGTAATAAGGGATCTGGGGACACAAGTAGATAGTAATCTCTCATTTGATAATCATATTGCCAAGGTGGTTAGAAAATCCTTCTATGTGGCCCACCTACTCACAAAAGGGTTCGCATCTAGAACAAAAGAGGTTATTGTGCCTCTCTACTCATCACTCATTAGACCCATCATAGAATACAATGCCCCATTTGGGATGTACCTTACAAGACACCTGCAACAGCTGGAAAAACCATAAAAGTACCTCACCAAGAGGATTACTGGCCTCAAATAGATGCTCTATGCAGCCTGACTCAAGAAACTCCAACTGTACTCGGTTGCATACCGCTTACTCAGAGGTGATCTCTGCCTGACATACAAGGCCATGTCCAACCCAGAATTGATGGACATGCTCCACCTAAAAAAAAAAAAAAAATCCCAGAGAGCCACACGCTCTAGAGATATAAACCTCACCACAACAATAAATAGGACATGCTGGAGGGATAGATTCCTATCACAGAGACTCCCCATGCTTTGGAACAGGATTCCAATATACATCAGGCAGAGCCCCTCACTAACACTCTTCAAGAGAAACCTTGACGGGTGGATGGGAAACAGAAAATTTACCCCGGGGATCACTGCAGTGGCTCTGCTAGACAGTGGTGCAGGGATCTAATGGCTCTCCTGGATAGAAGCACAGGGAACTAATCTAAGGGGTGGCAAAAGCCAACACATTCTCGCTAGGCTTATAAATACCCTTGGGCAGATAGCCTAGTACTTACCTATGAAACTACCTATGAACCTCTTCTGTCTTCTACAGGCTGTTGAGGGGGACATCTAGGCCTGGCATACAGGGCATTGTCAGACGCCACTCTGATGGACCTCCTACATATCCACAAAACAAACAGCACCAGAATTACCCATTCTAAAGACTTAAACCTTGCCTTTGATATAAATAGGACCTGCTGGAGAGACAGGTATGTATCATAGAGACTACCCCATATCTAGAACAGGCTCCCTATCTATGTGAAGCAGAATTCCTCCCTAACCCAATTCAAGTGTAACTTGGACAATTGGATGGGGAACAGGTAATTCATCCCTGATTTGGCACCTATGTCTCTAATCGACACAGGCAACCTGTAAATAGTTCATCTCCCAGACCCCTGCTTGTAAATGTTTCATCTCCCAAGCCCCTGCTAACACTTATCAGGGGTACCAGAACTTAAAAGAGATTTGGAATACAGGGCTAGGCTTAAAAAGGCCCTTGTGGTCATTAGCCTACTAAACACCTATGAACCTGTGGTCAATTATAATCTATTTATGTCAGAAGTTAAATTAGAATCTGTGACCCCAAAGGTAGACACTTGCCAATTTTGACACTCTTCTAAGCATATATCAATATAAATTAAATATAGTATGAAAATCCATGTCCAGCAAAATCTCTTGACCACACTGAAATCTTAAATACAGTATAATATAAAACATCAAAAAGCAGCATGCAAAACAACTTACTATAAAATATAACATCCTATATAATAGAAAAGACAAGATTAAAAATGTACTCGTAAGACAACCAGCTCAAAGAAAAGTATGATGAGTAGCAAAGTGACAAGTAAATCCAAAGGAAGAATTTGCAGTTGATGTAGCATTCACACTGGCAGACACAGGAAAATAATTTTATATTATTTGGATTTGTTGACCGGGGTAGATCACTGATCTCATTGGACATTTTTCAGTCTCAGTCCGAAAGCTCTGCCTGGTTAAGTGATTTGCTCAGAGTCACACAGTTAGGCAACTGAGGCTGAGGGAATGAAACCTTGTATAAGAAATACTCATTAACAGCTCCTTAATACACTATGGCAACTACCAGACTATTTCTCTGCACCAACTGTCAGACTAATCTTGAACCTTAATAGAGTCTCAGACTCTTGCAAGTAACCCAGGATGCCTTCACCAGCACTGAGATTTGGATGCTGAGCAATCACCTAGCTCTCAATGCAGCCAAAACTGCAATTGTGATATTTACCCCCATCAAAAAACACCAAAATCGACAAGAACTCCTTCTCTATAGTCAGCCAAAACAAGATTCTCATCAAAATAATCCCCCATAGTAAGTTACTAGGTTTCCTCATAGATGAACAATTAAACATCAACATTAACCTACAAACTAACATCAAGAAAACCTGGCAGAAGCTTGGAATGCTGTACCGGCACAATCGTTACCTCACCCCTTCAACTAAGCATACCCTCACTGTCATTTACCTCCTTCCCTCTCTTATGTATGGAGCCCCTCTCCTTACTAATCTACAATCTAAAGGCGAAACTCGAATCCTGCTACAATAAAATCTCTAAGTTTGCTACTGGCTTCCAGTCCTCCTTGCCCTTGCATCACTGTGATGCCCTGCACTCCTTGAATTGGCTAAAACTCCCCAACTATCTCTCTTACATTCAACTCTCTACTGTCCATAAACTCATCTTTAAACCCTCTAACTGCCCCTCCCTCTCCTCTATCCTCACCCTGCATCTTCCTGACAGATCACTCGGGTCCAGAAATCAGAACCTGCTTGAAGTGTACAAACCCATACGTAGTCCAGGGCAACTTCTATTGTCATTCTCCCTAGCACAAAAATGGAATTCACTTCCACCCAACATCCAAATTACCCAGAACCACTCTACTTTTAAGGCTTTGCTTCATTCCTATCTCTCTTCTAATTGGGAATGCTCCTGCTCTCACCCTACCTAACTTCTACCTACATGACTCAAGGTTTCATTCACAAATTCAATCTAACACAGGCTGCATTTTTACCAACTTCTTATAATTTATCTTAACAATACTAACTCCTTTTATCTCTTATATATTATTGGCATTTACATGCTATGTACTACAGAATGCATTGTTATCCCATGTATCACAGAATGCTTTGTTATGCTGTATACCACAAAATGGTTTGTTATTATTATTATTACTATGTCAATCTGTTTCTGTTTTTTTTTTTAAATCTTGCAATATTTTTGTTAGTTTTTAATTCTTGTAATATATTGTATGTGGAGCTTTTCTCCCTGGGCCTCCATTGAAAAAGGGCTCATTTTGGCCCAATGGACTTTCCTGGATAACAAACTGCAAATAAATAAAATAAATAAATTGTCCATTATAGAAGGGGAAACAATTCTGGGCCAATGAAAGCTGACAAAGTAAGGACACAACAGATCCAAGTGCCCCAAGCTTAAAAGATTGGAATGTTGTTAAGATGGGGTCTATATTATAAGTGCGAGGATTTCAATATTCAAACACCATATGGATGACACCAAATGGTCGAATATTGAAAACCTCATAAGTGTGAATGGAGATTGCCGTACGGAATTCTTCCCTTTACGTCAAGTAGTGTGATCTCAGAGTTGGTATATTTAAGTAGCGGGGGTGTGGGGGTGCAGGGGGGCTTGTCCCCCTGCTCAGAGTGTACAGGTAGGTTTGTTTAATTTTTACATTTTTTATTTTTGTTTCAAAGTTTCACAACTTCGCTGATATGGTGTCGCCCATATGGTGTTCAAAGTTGTGAAACTTCGTTCTTATAATATTGACCCATTAAGATGATATCCCTATTCCAACATCAGGAAGGTACATTACTAAAGCACAAGGCTGATCATCTATTTTTTTATTTTTTTTTTTAATAAAACAGAGCCAACATGATAGTACAAAAGAATCACATTTACTGTGCTGGTGGCATAGAGGATAAAGTCTTGACTATGACCCGGGTGACTTGACAGGTCCAGTTTAGTTGACTGAGGCTGTGGCTAAATGATTGACATTTTAAAAATTTGAATGGGCTGTATTGAGATTGTTGTACAGTGCAGAATGGGAAATGTGCCCTTTTCTCCAGTGTAGTGTAATCTTGCAATTGGTATATATAATTAGCAGGGGGTGTGGGGGTGCACTGGGGCTTGTCCCCTGCAAAAATGCTGTTTTGTGTCGTTTTCTTGCATTTCAACCTTTTTGAAAATATTGATCATGTGGTCTGGACCATGTAAATTCTGACATTTTAAAAAGTCGATCAAATAAACTAAATCCACCCTGAGTTCTGTTAGCAGCTCGGTTAGTTGATTATGCATGCATAGGGAGGGTGGGCATGATACCACTGAGGGGAGATGGGTATCTCAGGGTCCTGGTGAAGGTTTTGTTGAGACTGATAAGCTGGGGATGCAGGCTAGCCTAGAAGTGTTTCCACTCAAGACCCAGGATGGATACAATTCTTCAGCCATGATGCATCACCCACCTAGCCGAAAATGATGTCACCTTACAAGGGGAAGGATTGAGGTCATATTAATACCTTTACAACAGCCTCCCTCTGCAAGTAGCAATGACAGCTCTTCATTTCTCTTTCCTGACAGGCCAAAATAGTTGAGGTGGGGTGTCTGATGAATCCATATTATGGGAGCAAACTCTTTATATCTCTGAAGGATGTCCAATGGGTCACTCACCTGGTGAGAGAGATAGGGGATCACAGAGATTCAAAGTTGCTGCTGATGTTATCAATCAGTAGACGCAATGGACAGCATGACAGAAGTATGCTGAAAACTATTTAGCACACCAAGCAAATGTATTCAGAAACATCAGTGTACCAGATTAAATGTCAGAAGCTATTTGTACAGATATTAGCATTGAATTTTGTGCAGTGAACAGCACTAACTCTCTTCTAGCTATGTTTGATAAATATTCCACTTTTTCTTGCAGACCTTACATCATCTACCTTACCTAAGACTGTTCTAAAAGTACTAGATAATATATTTTCAATGGTTAGCATTGCCAAGCCTATCAGATCACACAGTGGATGACATCTTAATTGTATCCAATGTTCAATATATAATACTATCTAAGAGGCCTCATAGGAGGTCATCACAAGCTGTTTTTTCCAGGATGAATAGATCCAGTAGACCTCTTCTGCATATTGTATATCTATGCTGTTTTTTTTTTTTTTTTTTTTACATTTTCAACTTGTTTTATCTTAAAAGGTAGCTTATTTGACCTTTCTCCAGCTTTGTATTGAAAGAACTTCTAACCATTAAACTTTGAATTTACTATTTCTTGTGAGTCTGTTGTGATTTAAAAGTGAGATACCCAAGTCAAAAATTACTGCATTAACTTGAACATTCGTCGTAGACAAATTACACTACTATTGTTACAGGCTAATGATATTTTTGAAAAGCTCTTTGTCTACATGCAAACATCAAAGGCATTTTTAAGAAACAGGAATGTTGCACCTTACTGGAGAGATATAAAAATATGATCCATTTCACAAACTGTCTCTCTTTAGAAGTCTTTACATTTAATTGCATGTCACTACCAGTATCCCAGTCTGGATGCAAACCAGGTGAAGAGTGAAATTATGAACCTGTTAAGGGAAAGACAAAATGAAGTTCTATACTGATGCCAAAAGGCTTGCCAGGTAGCAGAACCTTGAAGAGGGACAGTCTGTCTTATTTAAACAGATGGGCAGAACGAGCACCCACCTCTTTGTCATCTGCAAGTCTACAAGAATACAAAAATCAGGGGATTCATGCTATTACAAATAACATACATTCGTAAGACATTGTTTTCATTCAAACCATCTCATATAGATGACAGATACTTGTGCTTGACACACTCCAATAACTATGGCACTGTTTTTGCAACAGATTCTGTCTGTGGTCTTTCTGACACTGAAGTGCAATCTGCGAGTGGATTCTCCAAGACAGTGGCAAAGAGACCTATATATTACAAGGACTATTTTTTTTACTGTTGCATCTTTATACCTTCCACTATCACTATCTGACATGCCAGCCAACAGCCTTCCTATGATAAACTGGACCATTTGTTCTGCCCCACATGGCACAAGCTATAAGTACAGGAGCCATTAGGGATATTCTTTTTCTGGCCTTATTCTCTCTTACTATGCCTACCATGCATGCAACAGCCTGCCACTTGAAGGCTACCACATGGATAAGGATTGGAAAAGCCAAGTAAATGTCCCCAGCCCATGCACTGAATGCTATGCATATGTCTCCTTCCACTAGGTGCAGCATTGCAGCAAGTTGGACTACCTATGTATGCGCAGGATAATAAGTCAGCATCAGCCATTCCATCCTACCCTTCTTCATCAGCTCCTCCTGGGCCCAAATCCCTAGCTGATTCTAGATTGCAGTCATGGATTAATATCTATGTGAATAATTTCTTTTCTTTTCCATGCAAGTCTCATACAGACTGAATAACACTGAAGTCATATTGTAATGTTTGTAAATTTTCTATTGCTTCTTCTAAATTTTCACTGAGGAATTATTTTATTTCTTTACACCCTTAGTATTATTCATTTGGATAAATGTTACAGCAACAGGTAGCACACTCACCTATGGTGGGAAGGCTGTGGGTTTTATTTCCACACCAGGGATATAGATTGCTGACACTGCAGTGCAGGGTAGGGGGACTGCTGCCCTCCTTTGGATGAGACATTAGACCATAGCCTTCTTTGCCTGAGCTGGTGATAGCTTAGTTTAATGTAAAAGGTCCAATGGCACCTATCAAAAAGAGTAGGGAAATTTCTTGATGCCCTCGCCAAAGTTCCTCTTGGACCTCCCCATGAAAAGGGTTACTAGCCTAGTGGGGCCAACTCAATCAACAAACAATAAATAAAATATTATTTTATTGATGCTCTACCAAAATGAAGGAGCATATGTAAAGCCTTTTGCTTAGAATATAACTGAAAAAAATAATAAAGATGCATAAAATGTTATGTCTAAAGTGTTTTAAGATTATGGGTTGGCCTCCGTCTTCCTTCAAGAAGAGAACAGATGTGGTACTGCCATGAAAATAAACTACAGTAACAGTCCATCACATTAAGTTTATATCCCAGTGAAGGATCTAGCAAAAATAACATTCTGGAAAAGAAAACCATCCATATGTGGAGGTCTGATCACTATTCACAGTGAAAGCACTCTCTGAAAGAGAGGTTTGTTGTCTAACCTGTAAGAACTGTGAAGTATTAATTTAAATTAGGTTTTCATTACCTGTTCCTTACTGCAAGCACAAAAATTCAGTTAACAGGCTTACCTACTACTGTGTTTACATTCAGTATTCACAACTCCCAGCTCATTTACAAATCAAGTAGATCAAGTGACATTATTGCATATTTGGATGTGCTGAGTAAATGCTGACTAGCCAGGTCTTATGTAAGGTTTCTGTGAATCAGTGCCATTTAGAACTACTCAGCATGTGCTTCAAGATGTACACAATGTTTTTAAACTGCAGTATTGATTGACTTTACTTCTGCTAAACTAAACCTTTTAGTTAGTGATTTGAAGAAATTGTCTTGGGAACTAAACAGAACATGGTGCAAAATGTGTACTAGTCTAGATTTTCAGGATGCTGTGTGTTGTATAAAGTTACGATAGAGTAAACATCGCCTCACAGTAAGACGTTGTCCGGTTCGATTCCTGGCTAGAGAGTCTTCTGCGTGGAAACATGCGTGAATGGGCGTACCTTCGTTGAAAGTTGTGCATCAGGACTGATAACTCGGCACGTAAAAATCAACTCCCAATCATTAGCGGACCAGAGTTCCGCTGTGGCGACCCCTAACCGGGAAAAGCCGAAGACAGAACAGCAGAGTAAATTAAACATTTTATTCTGTGACTTGTAATAGTTTACTCTGATCTTCTTGTTAAAAAGAGTCACACTACATTATAAAATATGGTGTTTACTGTACTTTTACAGATCATTTGCCAAAGGTAAAATTAGTTTAATTGTGTTTCAGGTACTAAGTGAGGGAACCTTGATGTAAAATGCATGAAAGACGGTGTGAATGGAGGGTATTAAAGAAATGGTCAAGTTCCAGAAAAGGTGTACAAGAACAAAAGCATGTACCGTGATGTTATAAATGAAGTGAATCAGGGAGATTTTATGGTCGCAGAAAGGATAATAGATTACTAGAATAGCATTTCTGAACTGATTGGAGTATCACAAACAAGTAATTCAAAAATGCATGCTGCAAAGTGTGTGCCCATATGAACTTGCAACTTAACATTATGACATTTTAAAGGAATCGTACACATAGCTTATTCTGCAGATAAGTAACAGAGCAGATGGCCTTGCTGTCCTTATCTGCAATCAGACTGCATATTTCTATGTGTGTATAATGCAACGAAAGTTAAAGTGACAGGAACTAAAGACAGGGATACAAAAAGTAAGCTTGTTTCAGGTAAAGGACTTCAAGTCCTAATGCAAGGGGTACTAATGTGTAATCCAATGTGTATGCCAACAAGCAGAAAATACTAAACAGGGAAGAACCTGTATGTGCAAGCTTGTTATCCATTCTTATTTAGTACAGCAATCTCAGTGTACAAATAAAATAATGGAACATGCAGATAAAAAGAAATAATCTAAGGTACTTTTAATTTCTTGTTCCACAGAAGAAGAGGAAGCAAGATGAAACTCCAAAGGACAATGGGCAAGAGGATTCCTGTGTTCCTGAGGATAAGGTATGCAGAGTGAATGCCACCTAAGCAGATATGTACTCCTGTAACTAATGTGCAAATATTCCAGTGCTGAGATTCATTAAAAGATATGCAGAGTGAATGCCACCTAAGCAGATATGTACTCCTCTAACTAATGTGCAAATATTCCAATGCTGAGGCTCATTATAAGGCATGCAGAGTGAATGCCATCTAAGCAGATATATTCTCCTGTAACTAATGTGCAAATATTCCAGTGCGGAGATTCATTAAAAGATATGCAGAGTGAATGCCACCTAAGCAGATATGTACTATTCTAACTAATGTGCAAATATTGCAGTGCTGAGATTCATTAAAAGATATGCAGAGTGAATGCCACCTAAGCAGATATGTACTCTTCTAACTAATGTGCAAATATTGCAGTGCTAAGGTTCATTATAAAGTATGCAGAGTGAATGCCACCTTAGCAGATATGTACTCCTCTAACTAATGTTCACATATTCCAGTGCTGAGATTCATTATAAGGTATGCAGAGTGAATGCCACCTTAGCAGATATGTACCCCTCTAACTAATGTTCACATATTCCAGTGCTGAGATTCATTATAAGGTATGCAGAGTGAATGCCACCTAAGCAGGTATGTACATCCTGTAACTAATACACAAATATTCCAGTGCTGAGATTCATTATAAGGTATGCAGAGTGAATGCCACCTAAGCAGATATGTACTCCTCTAACTAATGTGCAAATATTCCAATGCTGAGGTTCATTGAGCAAGAAATCACTCAGATTTAGTAACAAATCTGTAGGATTAAATGAGTAATAACTGTTGGAATAGTATGTTGAAAAAATATTTTGAGTGCAAGTGACAATCTCATATTTGATCATTAAGATTCATCAGCTAATGTCAATTGTCTCAAAAGCTACTTCCATTTTAAATGTGCTTTTTAATCAGTTTTTCATTTTTTTTTTCAAAGCATACCAGCTTTTGCTTTGGTTTACAAATTTACATGGGCTGCACTACATTCATTTTCAAAAATGGTATTTTGTTTTCCTTGCCAAGAAGCTGAATATCAGACATAACTCACTAGCAATGTTTCCTACATAAACAATAATGGCATTATAAGGAAATAATGCTATCCGAGTCCTTTGAGGCCCAGCTCTGCAGAGAAAGGACCTCCTCACCTCTGGAAGTATATTTCTTCCCTGTAGTGATCACCATGTATGATAGTGCTACATTTAACAAATGGAGGTCGTGCATACTTTACTGGTTTGATGGACTTTAAATGCATATTTAGTTTTATAGGTTCATAGGTTCATAGGTTCATACTAGGCTATCTGAGTCTTTGGGTGATGAATCTATCCATCTAGATTTTTGAGGTGAAGCATATTCATCAAATCTGGGTTTGACATGGCCTTGTATGTTAGGCAAAGGTCACCAGATGTTTGAGACCCTTTATCCTTCAGCTGCTGCAAGTGTCGGGTCAGATACATTCGAATGGGGCATTGTACTCAATCATTGGTCTGATGAGTGATGTGGGCAATGTAGAAGGTCTTCCTAACTACTTTAGCTACATGGGTGTTGAATGACAGACTACTATCAACCTGGGTCCCCAGGTCCCTGATAACTTCTTCTGTGCTCAGTGGATTGCCACCTATTTGGTAGCTAGGGGTAACCTTGTTTTAAGGGTATGACTATGCATTTTTGGCATTTAACTTCCATGGCTCTGGCACCAGTTATCCGTTTCTGTGAGACCCTTCTGAAGGATATCTGTGTCAGATGTGTTTGTTTGCAGTCATCTGCAAACTTTGTCAGCCATAACCCTCCTGTGTTTGCTTGTACTGGAAAAGTAGATGCCAACCCAGGACTGAGCCCTGTGGTACACCACTTGTGACAGGCTTTGAGTCTGACATGGTGCCAGCAACTCTGACCCTGTGGGTTCTGTCACTCAGCCAGTTTGCAACCCATCTTGTGATGTATGGGTTAACATTTAAGCTGATGAGTTTTTCAATGATACAGGCTGTATGGACTGCCTTTCCTCATCAATGGCTTTGGTGACTGTTTCAAAAAGTCAACCAAGTTTAGAAGGCATGATCTGCCTTTGACAAAGCCAAACTGGGATGGATCCAAAGTCTGAAAATTCCCTATGTCTTTATTTATGAGGTCCATTATGATCCTCTCCATGGCTTTGCAGATAAGGCTTGTCAAGCTAATGGGCGGTAATTTTTTGTGAAGTGGGACCACAGTTGCAGTCGCCACTCCCTGGAGTCGTATCCAGAGGTAAGACTATGATTAAACAGCTGTCCTAGCTGTGGGTTTAATTCCTCATTGAGTTCGTGGAGCACACAGCCGGGGACACCATCAGGTCCCATGGATGCTGTGTTTTGAGAGCAGTTCTCACTTGGGCGTTGGAGATGTTTGGGGGCTGCAAGATATCTCTCCTTTTGGGGGGGGGAGTTTGGGTTTGCACTGAACCTGTCAGCCAGTATGTTGGCAATGTCTGTAGGATCAGTAATCTTCACATCATTTTGAACTAGTTCTGAGCATATCTGGGAGTTTCCTCCCAGGTTTCATAGCTAAAGAAGGCCTTATGATTGTCTTTTGAGTCTTTAGCTATTTTTCTCTCAAAATTTGCTTTGGATGATTTTATGAGAGCTCTTAGTTTTTTACTTATAGTGATCAAGGGTGTCTTACCTTTTAAGGATTTTGCTCTATCTTGTAGTAGCTTCCTCCTTTTGTTGTAGAGTTTGTTTATGGCTGGGGTCCACCAGACTGGTACAAAGAGTCTTTGTTTTGCTTGGGATTGCCTTATCCATGCAGTCCTGCAGGTGCTGATAGAAGGCATTTGTAAGTGATTCAAAGGAGACCACACTAGTCTTTAGAAGTGTGAAGTGTTCTTTACTGTGGTCTTTTTATTTCAGGTGGGGGTGGGATGAGGACCTCCAGGGTGATTAGCTTGTGATCTGATCTCACCAGTGAGGTGTTGAACATTGTGCTCCCATGTTCGTGATGATGAGATCAAGTATGTTTTCTCCTCTTGTGGGGATGGTGACTAGTTGTTCCATGGCATTTGAGTTTATGAATTCCAGGAACTTTTGGGCTAGGGTGTTTGGGCTTGAGTAGTGTTCCCAGTCTATATTAGGGTAATTGAAGTCACCTAGTATGATGGTGTTTGGTGATACATTTATCCTCTAGTGTTTTCAGGAAGGCCATGTGAGGTTCCTGAGTTTGTGAGGGTGGCCTGTAACATGCTACAATTTGTAGAGCAGTCTTGCCTATGGTTAATTGCACCTGGATGGTCTCCGATGCATCGTGCATTGCCACCAGTCTTGAGGTGTGGGTGTCTTTGATGAATATGGATACCCCACCTCCTTTGCATGATAAGAGGTAAAACCTGATAGTGCTGGGGTGCTCTCAGGAGCCTTGGTTTTTCTGGCACCTTTAGGTGTTTCTTTACATTTGATGTGCCTATAAAATAGTTTATTCTTTCTTTTAATGATGGCTACTTTAAATACAGTATTTATTAACTTTTTCACATCAGTTTGCAACATAAAATCTATAAATATCCATTGTATGAGCTATGCATCTGTCGGTAACCAGGTCTGTCCATAATGTTGTTTAGAGATCCCTGGTGACCATGAAGCCTTTTCCAACCTGCTCAACTGGCTAGTTTATTCCTCTTGAGGGTGAAAGCTCTACAGCCCTTGCATTCCTTCCAAAGATGAAGGTCAAATAAAGGGAGAGGGGGGACTTTATTGTGAAGCAGTAGTTAGTGTTTTTCTAAGGGTATGTAGTGCAGTGGGCCATAGTGAATGTGGTGTAACCCACTTGCAAGAGAAGTGCAACCTCTCTGATAACCCATGTCATGAAATAAGTACTTCTTTGTCACCTGCTGTCTCCATCAGGGATTCTAATGTGGACAGTGTGCACAAGACATGCATACCCATCCTCTTTGACCTGAGAGAGGTGAGCAGACATTTTATTATCACTTCTATTCCTCTCCCTAATAAGCTACCTGTGGGCTTATGCTATTTGAAAATATGTTGTTGGAGTGTAGGCAGGGTTTTATCCCTCATCGTTCATACTTCTAAGCTGAAGAAACATGTATAATGTCTCGATTTCTTAATATTTTTACCTGAAAGATTTCATCATATCATCACGAGTCCTATTCTTATTAACTGTGTAAGTGTTATTGCCCAGTTCTGTCCAAAACTGGCATTTCAAAATTGACTATAAAAAGCATTTTTAGACTGATTTTTTTTTTCAATAATGTTTGCATAGCTTATAATGTTAGGATTCATAAATGACATTGAAAACTTGATGTGAACATTTTAAGAAAAGTTATGGGCTTCTACATTGTTTCTATTTATCAGGATGGGTTTTACTGTGGAACATTGAATGGCAAAATGTTGAGGCTCAAAAACACAGAAGACCAATGCTTGAAACATACAGTGGTAAAAAAGTAAATGGTAAGCAATTTTTGTAGTCAGGCAAGCTCCCCACACCCCCAAACATATATGTACCTACTCCAGAGTCATACCAACTTAATATGTTTTGAGCTTCTTCTTTTGGCTTTTACCAGTTGGGGGTCACCACAGCAGATCACCTGTCTGCTCATGACTGGCAGTGGCATTTTATGGTGTCAAGTTGCCAGCCCAGTGCCCAACCTTCCACAGAAGGCACACACATGCACTCACACCTGGGGTTAATTTAGAGTGTCCAATCCACCTACAACATGTCTTTGGAATGTGGGAGGAAACTGGAGCACCCAGAGGAAACCCACATCACCGCAGGGAGGACATGCAGACTCCACACAGAAGGCACTCCAGCCAAGGATCGAACCAGAGAACCACCTGCTGTGAAGCGGCAACACTAACCACTGCACCACCATGGCTGCCCTGCACCACTGCAGCCACCCCCAGTAATTTTAACTCAACCACATGTAGATATGCCACCAAGGTGTTATAACAGTACATGTCTTGTCTACAGGACAAGTATTTCTAATATCTTCACCACTCCACCAGCAACATAACTAAAATATGACAAGCATGGGTTATATTCCTAAAGGTCTGCAAAGCATTGTAAAGTGTCTTGGCTATGGAAGCAGTACAAAACCAGGCAGCAAATAACTGTGAATAAATAAACAGTTCAGCAACCTGCCAACTCAGAATTGTCTTAAGTAACCATATGTAGTAACAGCAGTGAGATGGTGAATGTTCTAAAAGGATACCCTTGCAGTGAAAGATACAACACTAGCAAAGTCTATACATATATTAATATACACATGAAACAGCAAGGATTTATTTACTTATTAAACTTTGAAAATTGATTAACGAGTCTCCTCCAAAGACCCCTTTTCATCCATGACCTGAGCTATTATGCAGTAACAATTATGCGAACTGCAGTAGTAACAGAGATGCAGTTAACATAATAACAATTATAAATAAATACATGTATTAGAGTACACAACATTGTACTTCCCACTGCCAGTTATAGAAAATTTGAAAAGAACAGCAAAGGAGGCATGATAAGTGTCAAGGAATTGTAAGTATATACATGCATTTTGAAAGTGTATACATGCATTTTGTAAGTATATACATGCATTTTAGTATAGAATGTTATCACCCACTATCGACACACTTCACTGTATCCATGAAGAAATGAAGGAGTAAAGTATTGCATTCCTCAGTATCAACACATTTATTTATTTATTTATTTGTATTTTTTCTGGGATAGTCCATCTGGATAGTTGTCCCTTTTCAATGAAAGCTAAGGGAGATAAGCTCCATTAACAGTATATACATAATGTAGTTATGAATGCATGTACATGAAAAGGAGACATAAACATCAGTAATGACACACTAAAATGCTACAAAAATGAATTTCACATATTTGTACTAGATACATAAATCTGCAAAAATGTGTTTTGTGTATTTTGTAGAACAAGAGCAAAAATCAAGGTTTAGGCTACAATATTTGCAAGCAATATGATCCATACCTAGGACGAAAAAAATCAGAATATAATATCAAGTTTTTGATAGGAGATTTGAAAGGAGATTAATAGATTGATCAAGGTGGTAGGCAGTGGTATGTATGGCAGAAATGTAGTAGGAATGGAACAATGACTACAGAACTAATTTACATTTGTAAGATGGAGACCTTTGTGATGAGATTCATGGTGTAATTAAACAAATCTTTCAATGGTATAAACCTGATAAGTTAGTGGAAAACATAATGTACTTTGTTTTTAAATATGATGAGTTTTTGTTAATTGAACTTTGTTTAGTGTATTCAGTGAGGAAGAACAAAGGAGCATATCCACTTGGATGTTACATAGTTTTTAGCTGCACTTGGATTCTTTTGAGAATTTTATTTGGTAATGCGTTTCAAGAATTATCTACAGAATTGGACAAAAAGTTAGTCTCTTTGCTGGTTATATTGTTTTTGAATACATATCATTTGATTATGAGCCCAGGAGGATTTCTATTTTTAGGTAAAATTATTTATATCTACCTACCTCTCTAAAGTCGAAGGGGATGAGTATGCATTATTGTTTAGAATGTTATGGATCATTTTTTAAACCTTTATTGAATTATCATTTGTGACATAGGCACATTTACATTTATATAAAAGTAATCAAACTGTATTAACAAGTTAAAGTTAACAAACATTATGCTTCACATATATTGCTATATATCATGTAATCTAAGCAACATTACATAAATTATTCAATTCCTGCCCCGTTTTTAAACAAGAAAAAGCCAGCAAAAATAAGGGTCCCATTTCTGGGTATAAGAGATCTTGTAACTTAAAAACAAGTTCTGTTAAAAGGAACAAATTAAATCTCATGCAGTACAGAATACTAGAGTAGGTACTTATCAGTGTGGTAGATGTAGTTTTTGTAGATTTATTTACACAGACAAATTTATCAATCGTCGTTTATACAATTCCCATTTTGTTCTTAGGGCCTATGGCACAAGGTTAACTAGAGATTTGGTTTATTTGGTTAAATGCTGCAAGTGTTCAGCATATTATATAGGAAAAACTAACCAGCATCTGACGGACAGAGTTTGCAGTCATTTATCAGAAATGAGAAGGGCTGCAGAGAATAACAAATTGTTTAGGCATGTACAGAGTACAAATACTACTCGTGTTTAAATGTATGATTTTAAGTGTTATCCCTCCATGTGGTGGCGATATACGAGTTCAAACTGAAAGTGAAGGAAAACAAATGGATTCTACGTTTCAGATCACATCATCCACCAAGGTTAAATGATGCTGTCAGTATTAAGCCTGTGTTGAAATAGTTACATAACAGAGTCAGACAACATTTTGTATTTGATGTACTAAACATTTTTAGATTATGAGCTTTGAGGTTTAATTGTTTATTTGAATGATTGCTTTTGTTGTCACACAATTTTTTACTGTGGTGGTGGTGCTGCGGTAACATTGTCGCCTCATAGCAAGAAATTGTCCTGTTCGATTCTCAGCTAGGGCATCTTCTGTGTGGAGGCATATGGGATGTGCCTTCATTGAAGGTTGTGCATCAGGGCTGGTAACCCGGTACATAAAAATCCACTACCAATCATTAGCGGACCGGAGTTCCGCTGTGGTGACCCCTAACCGGGAAAAGCCAAAAGACACAAATTTAAATGTTGAGCTTTATTAAGTTTTTTTATTGCCTGAAGAAGCATTTTATATGTGAAAGTTTTACTAGCAGCATTAAAAGTTTTATATTGCTCGTGGTTCCTGATTACTTTATTTCTACCTTTTTTAAACAAGAAACATCGTTATTAAATCATCACTTATTACATAGGCAATTATACATTTATATAAACGAAAACAAACCACACCAACACAATCCTAGCTGCAAGCATTTTACATCACAAACCATACTGACACTTCCAGTTGCAAACATTATACATCACTTAGAACCTACCCAATCATTTTCAGTCAAACATTACCCAACTCTTTTAAGTTCTCCCTTCTTTGAAACCTCAGTCCTCCCCTGTATGTATTGTTCCCATAATTCTCATTTTTTCCTATGTAGTTTGCTCCATCCCTTTTCTAAATATTTCAGTTCTAGTTGCTTTATCTCTGTCACTGTAGTCACTACTTCTAATATATTTGTTTAGATTTTGATTTCCATTTTCTAGTAGTTGCTTTTTTGGCAGCCTGAGTTGTTACAGTTAGTGTGTGTTGGTAGTTATTCTAATTTCTTTCATGCTGTACAATGGTAGTTTCTGTTCTGAAAATTAGCAGAAGACATATCTATATTTGTTGTAACTTTATGTAGAGTTTTAGGTGGTTGATCAAATATTGTTAAGGATACGGGGAGCAGAGACAAAGCCTGGTAACAGGAAAGATTTAGCAAGAAGTAGATGAGTATGCTCTATTAAATATAATTTGCTATTAGATAGTGAAACAAGATTTTTCTTTTGTTGATTACATAATTGGTGTGTTGATCAGATTTAAGTTTATGATCGGTCATAAACTCTAGTGATCTAGCTCAAGTTGCTTATTCAGTAATTTTGTTGTTAAAGGAATTGTGTTATGTAGCAGTTAGATCTTCCATTCAAGGCCAGTGTTCATAATCTTTTCTACGAATGCATTTAGGCGTATCTGCAGTGTCTATGAATGATTACAAATGATTCACAGAGGCTATTTATACAAATGTGTAATGACCTCAAATGAGGCTATGCGAATGTACTAATAATGAGATGCATGTCAGGAATGATGTAAATGAGTATGTGATAATGAAGTATTCTCTGCATGATTTGAGATTCATAGTGAAAATGTCCCACTTTTTCATACTGTTCAGATATATATGTTATATAAAGGGAAATTGCAATCCATGATAATGCTATCACTTGCTGCTAGCTTTGCTGTTTCCAGGTATGAAATGCTTATCTTAGCTGGGACAAAACCACTTGCACCCAGTGGCACTCACCAGCCAAGAAAGCAAAACTATAAACAAAGGCTAACTCACTATAACTTTGACAATTAAGAAATCATAGATTAGTTCAAAATCAAGAAATCCTTGATAGGTTCAGAGTGGACAGAGTCATTATAAAAGTCATAGTGGGTATATTTGACTTCCATATGGGTACTGGAGGAATGCGTGGACTTCCTATCCCTGTGGACACTAATATATGTATAGCCCTCACGATGCTTGCCATGGGGACTTACAAAAGACAGACTGGGGATACACAGGGGATCCCAAAGGCTTCTATCTAGAGGATACTGCAGCAGTTCCTGGATGTACTGTTGGAATGTATGGATCAGTATATCTATTTCCCAGTGTCACCTCAGGATAGAGCCAAAATGATGCATGCTTTTTATGAGGCAGCATGTTTCCCTGAGGAACTTGGGGCAAAAAAAATTGTACCCATGTTGCAGTTAGGGCCCCTTCTGGTCCACAGGGCTACTATTCCATCAATTGCCAAGCAGTGTGTGATGTATGGGGGTGCATTACTAATGTTTCCACCCAGTATCCTGTCAATGCACATGATTCCATATATGGCACACAAACTCACTCTACCACCTCTTCCTGCATGGTAGGATGCCCAGTGGTCATCTTGTTGGTAAGTGGATTGTATTCAAGTAATTATTCATCTTAAAATGTATTGCTGTATACTAAACTTCTTTTGTTTGTTTTCTCTCTGTCTTTTTTTTTCAGATGATGCTGGATACCCACTGGAGTCATGGCTCATAATACCACTAAGAAATCCAAGTGGGTATGCTGAGGAGATGTATAACACACCCCTGTCCCAGACCCATATTGTCATCAAAAGGGTCTTTGGCCTCCTGAATTGCCATTTCAGCTTCCTGGATAAATCTGAGAGTGACATTCACTATGACCCAACCACTCCATGCAGGATTATTACTGCCAGTTGTATTCTGCATTTCTGCATAACATGATCATGCACCAGTCTGGTGGTGAAATGACCCTTGCTGTCACTACAGTTCCCAGTTTCAGGCTTGTTCACAGCATATGGCTGTACAGGTAAAGAAGCAGCATTTAGTCCATCACTATGGGCCATGGCATTCAGGTTAATGTTTCCATTATTGTAAAAAATACATAGTGTATGACTGATACATGCATATCTGAGGGCTATGTTGTGTGGTGCATGGTCTACTGTGACTGTTTATCTGTCATTCTGTCTCATCTTAAAATATTTTTTTTAGAAAATGTACTCGTATTATTGTTAGTTATTCATGAGTGCTCATTGACTCCTATTCAGTGATATAAAGCATCATAGGTTCATAGGTTCATAGATGTTTACTAGGCTAATGACCACAAGGGCCTTTTTAAGCCTAGCCACGCATCCCAAATCTCTGACAAATTCTGATAGACTTGATAAGTGTAAGCATGGGCCTGGGAGATGAACCATTTACAAGTTACCTGTTCAGATCAGAGACACAGGTGCCAAACTAGGGATGAATTTCCTGTTTCCCATCCAGTTGTCCAAGCTGCACTTGAATTGGGTTATGGAGGAACTCTGCTACACATGGATAGGGAGCCTGTTCCATAGACGGAGTAGTCCCTGGGATACATACCTGTCTCTCCAGCAGGCCCTTTTTATGTCACACGCAAGGTTAAAGTCTTTAGAATGGGTAATTCTGGTACTGCTTGTTTTGTGGATATGCAGGAGGTCCATCAGAGTAGGGTCTGACAATACCCTGTATGCCAGGCATAGATCTCCCCTCAAAAGCCTGTAGGAGACAGAATACAGGGATGGGGCCTTGAGGCAGTCTGCATAGGACATATTACTTATGCCCTATTTTTCTTTTAGTGAGGAACCTCTGTGGATGTTCCAGCTGTTGGATATGCCTGGTTAGGTACATATCAAAGGGGGCATTGTACTCAATGACAGGTCTGATGAATGCCGCATACAGTAGAACAATGACTTCTTTGGACTTTACCTTTGTTTATAAGTCACGCAACATAGAATGATTTCCTCACCACTGTAGACACATGATGATCAAAGGCTAGATAACTATCTATGTGTGTTGCTAAGTCCCTGACTACTGGCTCAACTCTAAGGGATGCGTTGTCAATATGATAGTTACCAGTGATGTATGACTTCCCAAAGGATACTATTATGCATTTCTTGGCATTTAATTTTAGTCCATGACTCTGACACCAGTTGTTTGTCTGTGTCAGCCCATCCTGGAGAATATTTGTATCAGTGTGAGATTCAATGACAGCTCCTATTTTGCAATCATCTGCAAATTTAGTCAGCCCGAGACCACTGATATTGGCCTTGACTTATGAGAAGTAAATGCCAAAAAGGAGCAGTCCAAGGACTGATCCCCGAGAGACTCCACTTGTGACTGGCCTCTTTGTAGAGGTGGACTCCCCAATTCTAACTTCCTGGGTCCTGTCTGTGAGCCATTTGGCTATCCAACAGGTGACATATGGGTTTGTACCTAACCTCTTGAGTTTGTCAACAATGCCCGAGAGGGGTATTGTGTCAAATGCCTTGGCAAGGTCAAGGTAGGCAGTGTGAATGATTTTGCCCACAACCATTGCTTTGGTGACTTTGTCAAAGAAGTCCAACAGGTTGAGTAGGTATGATCAGCCCTTGAATAAAACAAACCAGGTTGGGTCCAGTGTCTGAAGGTTTACTATATCTCTTGATCATTTCCATGATAATTCTTTCCATGGCTTTACATATAAGACTAGTGAGACTTACGGGGCTGTAGTTTCCAGGGTCTGTAGATGGCCCACCTTTGTGCAGAGGGATGACTGTTGCCTTTCTCTATTCATGAGGCACAAAGTAATTCCAGAGGCCCTGATAGGTCATGTTTTGTGCTATTTAGAAGGCATCCTGGGATATTGTATGGGCCCATTGATGCAGTGTTCTTGGTCTTAGAGAGAGCATTAAGGACCTGTTCCCTAGTGATAGTAGGGAGATTTATATTTGATGATATTTCCTGAGGGAAGGTTGAGGAGGAGAGAGGAGGTGAATTTATCAGCCAAGAGGTTTGGTATATGTTCTAGTTCAGTATAGGTGGCTCAATTTACAATGAGCTCTGCACACAATTGCGTATTGCCTTTGAGGTTGTGGACATAGCTAAAGAATGCTTTGTGGTTGTCCTTGGCCTGGGAGGTCAAACCTACCTCAAATTTGGCTTTGTTAGATTTTATTTGTCCTCTGAGCTGTTTGTTTACTTTAATGAGAGTGATTTTACCCTGCTGGGGGCTGCACCTCCTAATTTTTGCCATGATTTTCTTCCTCCTGTTCTACATCTGATTGATTTTGTGATTCCCTCAGTGTGGCTTGTTTTTTGAGTTAGTTCTGTATTTCTTTCTGGTGGGTACACCTGCCTCTATGCAGCTGTTAACATGCTTGTTCAGGGTTTCTGTGAACAGTTCTGCATAGTCAGAAGTGTTCTCAGGGTTTATAAGGGCTTGAAATTTTGCCAGATTCTTACATATAAATTATAATCACATTTTCTCTGCTTTCATGAATAAATTCTGCTGTAGCACTTTACTAAAGTATAGAAGTACTGACTGTCCTCAGCATTTCAATATTTCATAAATTAATATATTACAATCGAATGAAAAAATGCATTATACTGTTTATGTCATTTCTTCTCAAATTCTGTTTGCTGTGGTACTGCACATCAGATTATTTTTATGATGTCATCCACAATAACGTATGACTTCAGAGGCATAAAAACATCATTTGTGTAGCAGTGAGAATGAGGTGGCAACAGAGCAGGTTTACATGTCAAGATATTCATGTATTAATACTTTAATAAGTAGGTAACTTCCACCTGTAACAAATGTAATAAATATAACATTGATTGTGTTCCAGTTTTCCTTGATGTTTTACATTGTAAGTTTACAGAGATGAAATACATACATTTGCAAAGTTGTTCCACCCCCCCCCAAATATTTTTTTTTCTTATCTTATTCCTATTCAAGTTAAATGTTCAGCTGTTTATTTGAAGGTAAAAGTGTAAAGTTATGGAATTGTCAGGTGTGATTCACAGTAGTTCAAGATGAATTGAGTCAGTCACATGTCCTAGGCTAGGTGATGGTGCAAGTGATGCTGCTGACACTGATCTGACAGTGCTGCATGATTGAGCGTGTGACCTTGAATGGAAGGTCATTCACATGTGCTAGGCTAGGTGACGGTGCAAGTGATGCTGCTGACACTGATGTGACAGTGCTGCATGATTGAGAGTGTGACCTTGAATGAAAGGTTATGCTACATATATAGGAACACGATATGACCTGCATTAAATATGTTGTGCTTGTTCACTTTGACTGCTTACATCACTTTCCTGAGAAGCAGTGCTATTATCCTGTGATCTCCCCCCACATATCTGAACAGTACTGCATCTTCTGCCCCTTGCAAGCCTGGCTCCAGCTTTACTCTGGTAAGTCCTAACTAATGCATGAATTGAGCCAGACACTTAAGATTGGTGTGCCACCATACTACACATCAGTGTGATCATGGCATCATCCTTACTCTTTGCATTGCAAACTACACACAGCTAAACACTGGCATGCACTCCTAGGCCAGATGTTCAGTGGTAGAACAAGATTCATCTGGGGTCACTGGGCCATGTACCTCTCATGTCTATATCAACCATACAGTGTAGTGACCGGGCTCATCAGGATGGGTTCCACTATACATGTATGTCCTGCTGTACATATGCCATACTTAGTAAGCCTGTACCCTCATGGCTCCCATTTCCTGTAGACTCGCTGCACATTAAGGAGAGAGCTCATCAGATAGCTCACTCGTCTCCAGTCCCTCAGAACTCACTCTTTCTGCATGCACAGTCTTTGTTGAGTACTATGCAACAAATAACAGCTGGAACATAGCACAAATAACATCAGAAATATCAGCAATGGAAACATTATTGTATAGCCTTCCTTAATGACACATATATTTATGATATTTGTATCATCAAGGAATGATACAGATTTCTGTAATATGTGGTATTATGTGCTATGCTCTCTTCCCTGCTACAAAAGTAAGTCATAGAAAAAATCAAAGGCCACATTTATAAATACAGATATAGCAATACATGTAGAACATGTGTTATATCTTTATTAAAACATTAACAAAAGAATGCAGCTTTCTAAGAAAAAAACATCACAAGATCCCCTTACGTAGTCATAGAACACACCACTGTCATGCTATGTTGCTGTAGCATCAAAGGTCACATGATCACAAAGCAGTCTAATATGAACATTACTACAGTAACCTGTAAGCACCCATTATAGAACAGCCATATTAGTAAAGGATACCTGCACAAACACTGCGTTGCATCACATAATAATAGCTATAATAGATACATAAAACAGTAGGCCCACAGTAACCTGTAAGCACCCACTATAGAACAGACATATTAGTAAAGGATACCTGCACACGCACTGCATTGCATCACAGAATAAAAACTATAACAGATATATAAAAAGTAGGCCCACTTAGTTAGACACACTCCTTAACACATTCCTATCACATGCAAAGCACTAAGGTCCAATAATACATATGCACAGCTACATCTATGGACAGACAGACAATGGTGCATCTGTCCAAAGCCTGTTGAATATTTTACCTGTTGTGTCCAGCTATGTATGTGGGCAGCACACAGAATGAACAAGTGGACATTGCATATCTCATGGCACAGAGTCTACATATTCTGGAAGCCTGTTTTTGAGGCTGGCACTGAATTTCTAAACTTAAAAAACAAAAAAAAAAAAGCATAAATCAGGTACAGCTTCATCTGATTTCTATCTATATCTCTTGAGATGTAAGATAGCACTTGCAATGCTGTCTAAGTTGGTTTCTTTTACCAGACTAAATTAATATAAGCTAGCTTAGTAGAGGGATGGTGAAGTAGGGTACTGACTTGATGCAGGAAGAGTCTCACCTAACCCTTCATTCTTAGTGAACCATATGGACCCCGTGTTGTTCTTACTTAAGTTACATTTAGTACTACAAAGTAGCCCAGAGACAAAAAGTAACTGCCTTTTGTATGTCTGTAACCTCAGAGTGGTCGGTGACTAAGTGAGAACTAGAACTCATCAACCTGCAAGCCTGCTAAAAATGTCACACCATTTTAGAGCTAAAGTCTTATATAATAACATGAGAAGGACCACAAAACCAGCAAAGCTGAAGGCTTCACTAATTATTTACTTGTTTGATTCCTCAATAATTTCACTAAATGTGGATCAGGTTAAGGCAAATACAGTGAAAAGGAGTGCATGTCAAAAAACAGAAAGATATCAGATGGGATACCAAACAAATGATATGTGATACCATACAGCAATGATGAGAAAAAAGCTGTGTAGTGTGCAAGTAATAACTGGTAATGTTTTCAAGGCATTGCATTTGTACCTTGGGTGTGTAAGGGGTCACTGAAATGTGATAAAACAGAGCAGAATAAAACATGGCAAAAGGTGATATAAACAATATCAGAATTTAATGTTTGGCTTCTGACAAATACATGGTAACTCATGGAGGATCTGAGGTAGTATTGCTATATTCCTCAGAGGTACAAAGCACTTACATGGGTCATGTCTTAAAGATCTAATTATAGTTATTATTTGGGATGTCCATATTTGAACACGCAGATGACAGTAAATGCATGTACCATAATTTACATTTGAGCCTTGATAAATGCGAAAAACATAAACATGAACACTAAGTATGTTAACTTGTGTTAATTTTGACAACTGTGTACCCTTTGGAAAGGAGAATCTGGAAGGCTGTGTAATGAAAAATGAGCATGATAGGCGCAGTAGGAGGAGGAGGAGGGGAGTATTTCTTAGCAGACATTGATGAGAAGGAAACAAAGAGGGGCCAAAAGAGATGGATACAGAATGAAAAACAGAAAGAGGAAGGGAAAGAGAAAGACAGACCAAGTTTCAAGGATTATTACAAGGAAATAGCAGGATAAAGTTATGTTTATTAATTCATATACTGTTATAACATTAAAAGAAAGGAGTGGAAAGCTAACAACATAAACTAGATGGGAAGCATATTAAACGTATGATAGTCAACGTGCATTAGTGCTATTGCCAGGCTCAGTTACTGAACCTTAATATAATTATAGCTATACTTGAACAGCTACGAGAGAAAAGGTAATTGTAGCTGTTAACTGGACTCCCTTAAAACATCATACCTAAATCCAAAGGCCTGTATTAGAGAGAGTTAGACAAATATCTCCATCTATATATCGATCTAGCTATACATCTATACCTATCTATATATCAATATCTATCTATATATATATATATTTTTTTTTTTTTTTTCCCATCACCACAGTTTGAGTTAGGCTATGGGCCTGGAAAGAGTGTAAGAAGTTTGCATCCCCATTGCATTTGATACAAAATGCATCTGGGTAGTTCTCTGTGACTTACATCTCTTATCATCTTCAGTGCTATTGTCCTCCATGGGTCAGGCTGAGGGTTAAGGTCCAGAACAACTGATATTCCAGTTATCACAGTGTTTTGGTAGGAATCTGGCTGCTGGGAGCAGAACACATGTAGAGAAGTGACATCATGTTCGTTGCTCTATGACTAAATACTGATATACCATCATTGTGGAGCACGTGTCTTTTGAGGGCCATGCACCACTAGAAAGATTGTAAATGACAACAAACTGCATTCACTGTTTTGGAACCAAGAGTACCTTATAGCATGCTTTAGGATGAAGAATGCTTGCGCATCTATACAATATCTGTGTTAAAGAGTGTTTCAATATCTGCTGAAGAAAAACTGACAAACTCCTGAATTAATATGTATAACATCTATAGATATATTTTTTGCAAAAACAAACTGATAAAGCTGGCAAAAAATGTATGTGTACTTGGTGTTTACATAAGCAAAAACTTTGTTCTATGACATATGATCAGAGGACTGGAAAAAGTGGCTGAGCGTGCCTTCAGTGCAGTATTGAAAATATTTTGGTTTATAATGGGGGAACCTGATACCTTTCAATCTCCAAGTCTAATATATCTGGACAAATCCAAAAATAGTAAGGGACAGAGGCCCAAAATCAGTGACAGATTGTAAATATTGTCATTATAAACTTAGAAAGCTGCTAGAATAACAGGTTTTGTACTAGCATGCATTTTATGAAGGCTGTGAAGAATGTAACTCAAATATATGTCATTATTTAGTGACATCACTCATCGATGATTTGCCAGGAAACCACAAATTTTATGAGCAACAAGCCAAAAATATAAGGCAAAAATCTGGACATTCTGCAAAAATCAGGCAGTTGAGAGGTATAGGATCGTCTCATACTTTACATGTCTTATACACATATAATTAGGTCTTGATTCACTGCACTTCAAATGCAAGGAGATATAGCCCCTTGTAGTAACCCTATCAAAGGTGACAGTTTTTGGCAAATGTCAGAAAAACACAATTTGTTCAAGCAAAAGTCTACCATATATCCTGATATCCCAAATTTTTAATGGAAACTAATGAAAATAAGGGTATTTATAGTAACTTACTTAAATTAAAAACAAATAATTTTATAGTACCTACTTCATGTAAAAATGGATCTTGTTACAGTCAAGTTAAATGACATTTATCATACATTTTACTAGTAAGTGGCCTAGTGAAAATGGGCAAACAAAACTATTTAGTAAGGTGAGGCTGTCCAGTGACATAATCTGGACTAATATTTCACATTAATAAACTCTTTGTTCTGAAGTGTACTGCTCCTGACACTACATCAGTGAGCTTGAGAATGGGTAACTGAAGAAAATGCTTGACAATAATGCTGGGAGAACATAATGGTACTAATGCTGAAAAATAGCTCATAAACCACTAGATGGCAGTGTGAGCCTGCAATTCTTTATGTTTCTTGCGCAAAACATACTTTGTATTGTAAATATAGGACTCACCTTCTCCCCAAAACATATATGACATGCATACACAGTACAAGTAATTTCACATGAAAAAAGTTTCATACTGTAGAACTGGGTTTGATATCTTCTCTTTCTATGTGTTTGCTGCATGATTCTGAGCAAGTCATGTAGCTAGTAAAAAATTATCCTATAGTCATTCCTAAAATTAGTTGTTTGCACCTAGTGAACTTGCCTAACAAATGATTACAAAAATATAAAAAAATAAATAAATAAAATAAAATGTTCCAGGCTGTGAGCCAAACTGTATGTTTATTTGTGTGACTAACAGAAGCAGAATGCTGCAGATGACTTTAATGAAAAAGTAACTGCTAAATATCAGTCTGTTAATTACCAATAAGATGTTAAGTATGACACTGACCTGCCATAGATGATTATTATACAATGACTGGCCATCAACATTCAAAAACGTGCACTCTGACTGGTCAGCCCAACCAGCGTGCCCATTGTAAAATCCAGCATATACCAACAGAAAAAAGTCCAGTCACCTGGACTTTCTTCTAATAATATATGCTACGGCTTTTAACTTTTCTTGAGCTAAGAAGTTGAGAAGTACAAACTTTGAAACCCAGACAGTTTATCAGTTTGAGAGAGACAGGGCAGAAATACAATGAAAATTAAGTTTGTTTGTCTTTTCGACTTTTCCCGGTTAGAGGTCGCCACAGCGGAACTCCGGTCCGCTAATGATTTGCAGTAGATTTTTTATGGTTCTGAGTTGCCAGCCCGACGCCCAACCTTCACCGAAGGCACGCCCATTCATGCATGTCTTTCGGAGGCCACTCAACCACGGGGAGGACATACAGATTCCACACAGAAGGCACTCCAGCCATGAGTCGAACAGGAGAACCTCTTGCTGTGAGGCAACAATGTTATGTTATGCAAAACTAATGAAATGTACCTTATTTTCCTTGTATTTCTGTTCTGTCTCTCTTCTACCTCTGAACTGTCCAGATTTCAAACAAAAAACAGAAGCAATGTAGATCTTCCTTTCTCCATTGCTTCCTTTCCAATGCTTTGATGTACTGTGTAAGCATGGGAATGTAAGTCCCATACGCATGCACAGTGCATCAAAAAGAGCAGCAGGATACCTAAAGAAAGTAGAAGGACACCACAGAATCATTATACAAAGACATTATTTAACAAAAGGAAGTATTTTTTTCTTAAATAATGTCATTGCATAATAGCAATAACCAACTCCTGGGTATGACATATTGAAGATTTACCCACAGTTGCCTTTGTTTAATCACTCAGGCTTCGTTCTCATGATTAAACCATACCAACAGTGGGCAAATCTTCAATTACCACACCCAGTCATTGGTTATTGCTATAATATAATACATGCAACATGTGTACAGAGCTGTATCAAGGGATACTCTCTCATGGGACAACATATTTGCTTGTGCCCCCTAAACTCTTCACCACCTGAGCAGTATCACCAAGCCATGTAATAAGTATTTAGTAGATATGGAGAAATGATGTAAAGATATTATTTCAGCAAGCACAAAACTTCAAATAGCACTTTGCCAAACAACATGAAAAACTGAAAAAAAAATATTTTATATATGGAGGCTTGGATCCTTATGTATCACCCACTGTGTTTCATTTGTTTGATAGCAAAAATAGACATAGCTGTAACAACAGAGTTTGCCCCCTCCGGCAATAAACTCCTTTGCCCCATCTATAAACTGTCATACATGTTTTTCAAAGTAGCAGCAAGGTACTATATAGCAACTTAATGACTCATTGCTGCTTTTTAAAGAAGAGAAAATCATAATTTATGAACTCATTATCAGTTAATGACAGCCTGTAAGCTGTCAAACTGTTCAAGTCAACCCACGTGTTGGTATCAGAGGCATCTACCTCTTCATCTCTATCCTTCATATGCCTCTGGAAGGAGACAATACATTTATCTGCTCTTACTTTTTATATGCCTTCACATCCTACCTCCCTGCCATATGTACTCTACCTACCTGCCATACGTACTCTACCTCCCTGCCATACGTACTCTACCACCCTGCCATACATACTTTCCCCATTACTATTTGTCTACCTGTCTCATGCCCTTTTGAATGTCACTATAGGTTCTCACTCCACTACCCCTTGTGGTAGGTCATGCTATAGGTCCACACTCATCTATTTGATAAAGTACTTTTGGAAATGCAGGGAGTAGTTAGTCCTTACACTCTGTTATCTCTGCTTCCTCCTTGCTCCTTTTTCCATCTTGTCCAAAATGGACATTTTTTATGTCCCCGTCATGATCTTGTGCACCAGTGTTATAATCACCTCCATCTCTCCTGACTTCATCTGAGAGGACTCATCTCATTTAGCCTCTTATCATATTCCTTCCCTTCCATCCCATTCACCTTTCTGGTAGTTTTCCTCTGAATACCTTCTAGCATCATTGCTTTTCTTTAAATGGCCACCAGAATTGCTCACTATGATCTGACCAATGCCTTGTAGAGTGGAAGCATTACCTTTCTGCTTCTGGAATGTATACACCTTAGAGGATGCACCCCAGCAGTCTGATTACTACTGCTGCTGCCCACTCACTCTGCTCTCGGTGGTCCATTCTGTGTGTGATCAGTGCCCCCAAATCCTTTTCGTAGTCTTTTGCTATCAATTCCACAACTCCCAGCTGATACGTCACACCAGTGTTGTTGTTGTGGCTCATGTGTAGCAGTTTGTATTTGTCCTGAACCTCAACTATCATTTTTTGCTCATTTGTTAAGCCTTTCCAGATCCAACTATAGAATCTCCCCCATCCACATATTGATGTTAATGTTCTCCAAATCATCTTGGAACATCAGCAATGGTGAACCAGGAAATCCTGTAGAACTATCTGTCTTCTGCTATGTAAAAACAATCACCTGATTGACAGAAGATTGGGAAAGAAGTCCC